>NW_023404996.1:0-90203 GCF_013141755.1 Anopheles stephensi | reverse complement strand
CACATGTGCCCGGCTTGCTTAATAGAAGGCGATACCGTTTGCTGCTGGTCGGGATCGGTCAGATGATTTATCCATTGGCCGGTTAGTCGGGGCCCCGGAGGGTGTTCGATTCCTTTCTTTTCGTCTCTGTTACGTCGCATGTTACCTATTACCAACTAGGCCGAAACAAGCAGACACACACAACCTGCCAAACCTTGATAGAGTTAGGGATAGAAATGAATTATAAAATAATCATACTTATAGCGATATATTCTAGTCCGCCCCCCCCCCCCTCCATCCCCTTTTTGATCGCATAGTTCGAATTTACGAACGAATATGCTTTTTTTAAAGCTTTTTAGTTAAACGCGACCCCATAGTCTGGTGTAGAGCTTTCGCTTGTACTCGCAACGCAACCAGTAAGAATTTGATTTACACATACCAGAAGAAGGAGCAAACGTAGCCGTACAATATAAAGAAAACCGATATTATGAACATCAGTATACATATTTAAGTTACCTTACTTCGCTTTACCAGCGCATAATACTCTTGTGTAATTTAATATTATACGTGCAAAATGGTCTGACCCTGTAGACGAATAATTCAAAATATCTATATATATATTATATATATATATATATATATAATATATATATATAATATATATATATAATATATATATATATATATATATATATACATCTATTAATGGACCTTGTCGTACGGTTTAAGAAAAATAAAACCCTATAGCTTCAAATCTATGCAACAAATATGTATACGTGCCCTATTTCCCCCAAACTGGGTTAAATCTTTCTTGTGAATCAGCCTACTCAATTGGATCTTGTGTGTGGTAGGGTATGGTGGTACGGTTCGACTCCTGGAGATGGTAAGCGTCAGAAAAATTTACAGCATTTTCTCCCTCTTACTAATTATCTGTTTGACATTTACCGGAACATTTTTTTCGGATATTCATTTCCTTCCACTAATTACGAAAAATTAACTAGTAAGCACCGTGAAAGCTTGGAATCAACACCCCACACCGGACGGATTGTTTTCCCACAAGCATTTGACAACAATGTGCATGTAACACAACCAGTGGAGTCCGTGTTGAAATGTTTTGAAACGTTTCGCAAAGGAAAGGATTATCCCTGGCAGAAAAAAGAAAACAAAATGGCGACGTAAAAGAAGAACTCATGGCGCAAGGTTGTACTCCGTTGCGCCGGAATATTTTTGCCTGGGGTCGCGCAGTTACATTGTAACCGGAACGGTTTGAAGGTATCCCAACTGACATCTGTTATACAAAAAAGGTAAATTAAAAAAAAAAATTGCCCGATCCTCGCCATAACTGCTCGCTTCATGCGCGAATTGCTCGTTACGCTCTTAGAGCAGCTCAGCACCATGCCAGTTTGTCGTTGGAACGAGCAGCACAGCACACACCCGTTCGCTCTCGCGTGCAGTGGCGCTCAAAGATTTTCTCGCTTTCCGCAATGTGCCGTGCACTGCTCGAACCATGATCTTCCGTTTTAAGAGCCCTGAGGCGAGAGGAGCGAACACACGTGTGCAGGGTCGCTCGGAAACTGTTTCTCGCGCCCCGTTTGGTATGATATGCAGCGCGCATTATAAAACCGTCTGGAAATCCTGCAAATTTTGTTTCTTCTTTCTTTATTCGCTCTGGCTGAGCACACTGAGCGACAGTCGTGTTCTGAATGTGATGGAGGGAGGATGATGCCGCAACGCGCACGGATAGCCGAAGCGCATGACGGGTGTTTGAATGCAGATGGATTGTTCGTGTTTGCAGTGTAGGTGAGCTGCGGGTAGCCTGGAGTTTCACTCGGTGATGATCAATTCGTGTTTGCCGCTTCCGTAACATGTTTTCTGCGAGAGATGAGGTATGGTTCAGCATCTCATGTACGACGAACAGCACCATCTCAACTCACCGTCTTGTTTTTCCCCCTAAGGACACTGGCGAACACGAGGAGTGCAACGGAATAGTGAGAAACATTGAACGGGTTTGTTAATTAAAAAATAATTTAGCGTATATCACAATCTAATCCGAGTGTTATTGTTTATATGTTTTCATTTGCGCTGCCATAGCGCCTCTGGCCTAGACAGCTTGGATCCGAAGGACATGGTGTGAAAAAACTACGTGAACCACGCGTTCGAACTGTTATAATAGCTAAATCTGCTGCTCTCTAAGGCAAGATTTAGTATCGAGATTTAGGTAAAAGAACTCGAAAAACGCCATAAGCCTGCTATAAAATGTCAGTTGGGATGTCAACGCGAGCTGTCAAATGGGAACCGTTTGCCATGCGGATTTGTGAAGTGTCACATTTCGAAAAATCTTAGTAGGCATGGAAATTGTATGCCGTAGACGGTGAGCCCCGCCGAACTGAAATATATTACGTAATCGAGCCTTTCGAGAAGCTGAACGCACGGACCTCCACGCCGAAAAATCCATAGAAAATCCGCCAAATGGAACGCACGGCCGTCTGTAGGACAGTTCAACGGGGGAGGATACACCCCCGCTGCAGGCAACGGTCGTGGTGCCCGTGGTGCCGTGGAAACGGACGAAAAACTGGAGGCTACTGGTAAGGGAACGTGAAGTGATAAGGATGCAATAATGTCGTTCGGTTCTTTCGTTCCTTTCGTTTACGGCGCGCCCCGCTAGAGAACAACTCCACGCTGAAGGCAATCGTCGTGCCTGAGGGAAATGCACGGCTCAACCGGACCAGGCTGCTGGTAGCTAGAATGGCGAAATGTGTGCGCGGTCCGGTAATACCGATGCTAGCTCGCTAGTCTTTCTTCGGCTTTTTCTTGAAAGGTGCTGTGTCCTGCTTTAGTGGATGACGGCATGGAAATGACGACGCTCCGGCAGACGATACGTTGGTGAACGATTCACTTGATGATGAGCTGTCTTGAATGCTCAACCAATCATGGAAATCAGACGCCCTGCTATTTCAGGTAGCACTCTGGGCATGATCTCGAAATCGATGATACGCGTTAGTGATGAGGACACCCCGCCGACAAATGGCCGCCAAATACATCCAAGCAAAGGCGTCAAGTATCGTTCAATGATGGACCGGTAAAACATCCTCCCCCACCGGGCCAATCTTCGGATTCGTCCGATGATGACAATAGTTCTTTCTGGTCGTGCTCCGTCGCAGACAGAAGTAGCCAAAATCTCCCGAGCCGTGGCCATCGGGGCTGCAGAAACGGCGCCCACCAACACCCGCAAAGGATGCCAACGGGGCTCGAAGTTAAATCTAAGATTCCGAACGAACTATCATTCTTATTTGTTCGCGTTTCGTTAATTAACAAAAATACATCAATCATTGTTTGTAGATGTTAGTCTGCAGCATATGAACATTGTTGCGCGTTGTTGCGTGTTCTTCTTGGGTACATTACTACAAGCTGACGCTTTCTGCTTGGTTTGATTTGGAGCTGTTCAGCAAAGGGTAGCATCACATTACGCGAACACTACGGCCATGTGCGAATATATATGGAAAACTGAACGGACGTTGGACGCACGTAGGCATCAACTCATGGTTCACGCACGGAAGTGGCGTAGACAAGGCAGTCATGTTTCACCTGTGGAATCTGACAAATGCGACGAATAGGCGGCACCGGACGATAGTGCGTGGTTTGATTTTCAGAAATGGAAGTTGACTCTCGACCCACGGATGAAGACTTCGTGGAAGCGTTTACCAGCAACACCGGATGGCAACAGATGACGACGTTAGGCTGATACTGATCAGGTCTGACGAGCTGATGATGGAGCAACCGGCCGTGAGCGAGACTATCAATGGGGGTACGTACGCGAAACACAAAAACCCCGAACGAATGCTTCAGTCGGTCGAACGGCTTACGCAGGAGCTGGTGTCCCAGTTGAAGAAGAACGGCACGTGCGTACTAACCGGAGGAATGCAGTTCGATCGTTACCGGCGTACAGTTCAAGATAGGCGAAAAGGTAACAACGGGGCGGGTGGAACGGTTGCCTTGGCGCTGAACGATCGTCTGCACGGAGATCCGTGGGTGGGATTGATTGTGGACGATGAAGGCAATCGGGAGAGCGAAAGAACCACCATCCATTCTGTATCAAATGTCGATGCCGTTTGTGCAGCACATCCCGGTCGGGCTTAATTCAATCGATTGCATCTCGCTTGCGCTTTAGAAGAGCGGACGACGCCGGTGGTGACGACCACGAGAACCACGACAATGACTACGGTGGTGACAATGACTACGACGCGTCCGGCTCACCGAGGACGCGAAAGTTACAGCGTGAATCTTCCATCAACAAAGAGGCGGATGAGTCCAAGGTAAATGGCATGCTAGTGCTACCAACGCCGCTGAATTGTTACACTTATATAAACGCTAACACCCTGTAATATCTGTATATCTGTCTCTGGAGCTTCTGAATATCTGCAAAAGGAGAATTTCCAGGTTCTAGTATCCCTACACAGGTTCTGCCATCAATTTCGATTGTATAAATGCTAGTTTTAGCTTGTTATTTACTACTAACTTACTTACTCGGTGTTGTGTCTCTAGCGGTGGACTGTAACTTGAGGGGGTGGGGTAGTAGGTTTTCTTTCACCATAAATCGGAGCCCTCACGGAAAAGACGATCTTTCTTCGTTGATGTCGCATGCAAGACTAAAGTTCATTTATTATCACTTCAATGTGTGCGTGTCGCACTCCGAATTCTACTGTCACAAAATATGCAAACCCAAGCAACAACCCAATCCCTGTGACACATGTCAATTTACCAAGAGCAAACGCAATGCGCAACTCGCACAACACTCGGCTTGGGGCAAAAATCCTAAAAGCACTTTACGGGTTGGGTCGTTAAGTGTCATTCTCATGGCATGACCAGCCCACCGCAGCCTGGCGAGTCTGATCCGCTCCCCGATGGTGAGATCATCGTACAGCTCGTATAGCATCTTCCTCTCGAACGCGGCTCAGAGGGTTTCGTCAGTTTTGGACAGAGTCCATATCTCAGAGTCGTATGTGAGTACTGGGACTATAAATGCTCTGTACAGTCCCAGCTTCATCCGTCGCAACAGGTATTTAGAGTGGAGAAGTTTCTTCAGGTTGTAGTATGACCGGTTGGCAGCCAGTACCTTGCGCGAGTTAAAACTTTTCTTTCTGAATAGATAGAAAGAGTCTTTTACAGTTCGGTGTCTTGAATTAACTATTTTATTGAATTCAGCCGATTCCGTTATCGGCCCATAAACGGCCCAGCAGCGATCGCCGCATCAGCATAACTCGTCGCGTTGGATACAACACGACACTCCCAATGCTGATTTAGCGATTACCGACGCTCGTTGCTAACTCGCCCCCCCTCAGATGTGAACGTCCACGATTCACTGTGTTTGTTTAGGAAATGTGACGTAGTCGGGTGTCTGATTTGGTGACGAATTATGTACTGTGACTACCGTTTGCGTGTTTTTGCACCTCTTTGTAAACCAGTAAAGCAATGCTACTCCCAGTATAATGAGAGGAAAGATGATACCTCCGAAAATGTTTATCGTTGGCCAGGTTATTTGAAAAGAGTTGTTTTGTAAGCGAATGTGCTCCAATTCTTTACGTGTCTCGATGTGCAGATTATGTAAATCTTCCAGACTTATGTTCGAAATTTCCAGCTGTCTTTTAATAAACACTCCGTCGAGTGGATATAAGTTCAACGTTCCAACTAGATCGGTGAGTTTGGATGAGTATCTCACGTCGTTTATGTAAATATCGCATGTGTTGAAGCTTATTACGAACGATCCCTGAAGTGTTCTGTTGCTTATACCACAGTTGGAGACGAGTGTAAATTTCTCTACAGAGTTAATCAATATGGCGTGATTATTAATCTGTAATATTTCAGTTTTGGCTGGACTCTTCGTAAAGTTACATTCTGCTTCTCGACCTTCCATTAATCTTGGAATGCAATCTGATTCATCCAACTCTATTTCATTGATTTTATAGATTTTCGGGGTTAGAGTGCTACACGGTATCTGATTGCTTCGTGAGTTATGAATCTGTCATACTGGAGGTGAATCTTGCCGTCGTGGTACAGGATTGGATAAATTTTTATCTTACGGAACGTTCTTGGGTCGAGTTTGGGTGTTTTTATGAGCAAGCATTATTTCTTGGCGGTTGGTGGCGATAGAGGCGTCGGCGTAGGAAAGCGCTTCTAGAGTTGTGTCGAACGGAATGTTTTCTGCTGCCAGGTTTTTTTCCAAACAATTGATTTCATATTTTGACAATATTTTTTCGTTAAAATATTCGCTTTCCGTCATAACTATACTATCAACTATTTCCTGCAGTGTGTCTATCATCTTTTTTAGGGTGGAGATAAATATTGATGGAATGAATTTCTAATGATTCTGATCTGAATTGAGTTATTACGTTACGAGTTTTTTCTGTTATTTCTTTAATCTGGTTGTTAATATTCCTATTGATTGTAACTTGTGCATTATTGTCATCGATGAGATTATTAATTGTTTTTGTTAATAACACGAAGATCGTTTGCATCTGGTGTTTCCTGCAATAAACTTCCAAATTGTTCCTATGGAATCCCAACGTTTGAATCTTTTAGTGGGAAGCATTCTTTTCAATATGGTATTCAGTTCTTCGAATTTGGTTTTGGATAATACTGGAAAATTGATTATTGCTCATTTTTTCGAAATCGTCCTTAATTGCTTGAATATAACCCTTATACGCAGTTAAATTGTAATGGTGTATGTAAATATGGCTATCTATCCTTATTCTTGCCCAACCTTCGTCCATGCAACTATAGTTGGTTGTCTACCTTCAGAATAGAGATCCTCGGCTCAGCTAGGGTACATACTACAAATAGAAAACTGTAAGAAGAGAACAATGATGTTAGAATGACGGTATTGTTAGCTATCTTATTTTTATAATCGTTTTTAATGAATTTTTCGTGAATCATTTGTGTTTATAGTGCTTTTGTTTACTTTGTTAATCTTGATTTCTTGTATCTCGGCTTGTGTTTTAATCTGGCTCTGGTTTTTTCATAAACTGTCATATCCTCTTTTATATTTATTTCCTTTTTTTCTCTTATTGTAATATGAATATCTTTCTCCTGTTTCTTTGTTAAATTTTTGTAAACATTTTCACAAAATATCTGATGAACGGACAGACGGTAAAATTATCTCATAAGGAGTATATTTTAGTAGTCGAATGAATGGATGAATTATATTTGTGAGTGAAAGCTCGATTAGATCAGAAATAGTTAAATTGTTGTTCTCAAATTTCGTTATTCGATAAATTTCTAATATGGTAGAATGGAACCTTTCTATTACTCCATTCATTTCACTTCGACCTGTAGCTGTTAAATATATTTGGATTTGGTGAGTTTTATAAAAATCTATTAGATCTTGGTGTACCAAAAGATTTTTCGCCGTCCATTACTAATATTTTAGGAGGATGGTATTTTGTAATTATTTCTTTAACTGCCGGAACAATATCTAAGGGCGGCTCGCGATTGAATTTCTTTAATTTGAGCGAATTTTGAAAATTTATCGATGTAAGTTAAAAAATAATGTTTTTCGAGAACATTATATCAATGTGTGCAATTTGGAAAGGGTGTTACGGGGATTGGAGTTGTTGTTGAGGATACCGGATAGGGTTTCGGTCATATTTGTTTTCATTGCAGATACAGCAATTGGAAACAATTTTTTTTTATCTTGGCTAGCAGCTTTGGAAAATAGTATTTACGTAAAATTTGCGACTTATTTTCCCTGGGCTCCACGATGTGCCCTATTGTGCTCTGCCGTGATTATTTCTCGTTGTTGATCTTCGTCTGTAATGTCTTCCAGAAGATTTTGAGTAAATCGAATCTTAAGGAGCTTCTGACTTCCAAAATACTTCCTATAAACCTCTTGAAATTTTCCCATATATGTCTTCACTCGTGAAAAGTCCGTTTACTTTTGATATTGTGAAATGATCCTTTAGAATCTGTAAAAGAGATGATTCGGTTATTATTTCGGAGTAAATTGTTGTAACGTTTAAAATTTTGGAATGGATATTCAATTACTGTGTTTGGTTTCCCTTTTTTCAACACGATCTGGTTGTGAAAAGCATTAAGTGGTGCTTCTGTAGAGATAATGTAAAAATCGTCACTAGTTTGTGATGAATGTTGCGTACCAGTCATAGAGAAAACTATCTGCTGAGGGCATCTGCTACAACATTGCCTTTGCCTGGTTTATACAAAATCTCGTGGTCATGCTCCTCTAAATATGCTTTCCAACGTTTTAATTTTGCGTTAGTATTTTTTTGGGAGAGGGCAAAAGTAAGTGGTTGATGATCAGTTAATATTTTGAGTTTAGCTCCATACAAATAATTGCGGAAAGTTTGTAGTGACCCAGAAAATTGCAAGCATTTCTTTCTCAGGGGTGGAATATTTCTCTTCAGTTTTTAGATAGTGTTCTTGATGCGAAGTGAATTGGTTTATCTTTGCCTAATTCACCTTGAGAAAGAAACGGATCCAATTGCATAATCTGAAGCAATCGGTTTGTCAAAATAAATGGTTTGTTAAAATCTGGATAGATGAGAATATCGCTCGATGATAGTATTTGCTTCATTTTATTGAAACATTCGATTTCTTGTTGATTTAATGTAATTTTTCTTTTTGGATGTGTCAGATCCCTTTCCCCTTAAAATGTTTGTCAAAGGTTTAGCAATTTTGGCAAAGTCTTTGACAAATCGTCGATAGTAGCCCATTAATCCTAGGAAGGCACGCAAATCTTTAAATGGTTTTGGGCACAGGGTATTTATTTATAACTTCTATTTTTTTATGGTTGGGTTTTATTCCCTCTGTGCAAATAATGAAACCAAGAAATTCAACTTCTTGGCGAAAGGAATTCTGATTTGTCTAATTGAATTTTTAGTCCTGCATTATTTAATGTTGTCAAAATTGTGTCCAAATTTTTCAAATGATTTTCTAAATCATCGCCAAAAACTATTACGTCGTCTATATAAACGTAACATATTTTTCCAATAAAATTTCGAAGTACATCATCGATAGCCCTTTGAAATATAGCCGGTGCGTTTTTTAAACCAAACGGCATCCTAGTAAATTCGTATTTACCGTTATTAATAGCAAAAGCCGTTTTTTCAATATCTGATGCTTTCATCTTAATTTGATGGAATCCCGAAGCTAAATCTAAAGTCGAGAAATATTTTTTTCCTTTTAATTGGTCTATCACATAATTTATCTCGGGCATTGGATATTTTTCGGAGATGGTTTTAGCATTTAACATTCGATAATCGATAACCATTCTAAATTTCTTTTGTCCTGATGCATCCGGTTTTTTTTGGCACAATCCATACCGGTGAAGTCCAAGCTGAGCGAGACGGTCTGATTATTCCATCCGCTAATAGCTTGTCAACTTGCTTATTTACTTCGTCAGCATATGCTGCAGGATATGGATACACTCTTTGATGGATAGGTGTATCGTCTGAAGTGTGTATTGCACATTCCACTTTGGTTGTACATGTTAGTTTACTGTCTGGTTTGTAAAATGCATCTCTGTTTTTATCTAAAACCTGGTTTAGTTTTTCTAGCTCTAATTTGGATAGATGAGATGTTCGGATCAAATTGTGGGATGACCGATTATGTGGAGAATAGTATGAGATTGGGATGACGAATCTTTTAGAGTTTCTACTCAATGTGATTTGGTCATTTTCTAGATCAATTTTAGCTTTCAATGTTTTCAACATGCTATTTCCAATGATTCCATAAAAAAAATTGTGAAATTTGTGTAACAAAAAGCGATCTTCAAAATCAATTTTGGGATGGAAAAAATTTATATTAATTGCACTAGTAGGAGCAAATGTACTATTTGCACAACTTATTTGACCTACTGAAAATTCGTACGGTTTACTGATTTCATATGCACGTGCCAATTGTGGATGTATTAAATTAATATTAGCACCTGTGTCTATTAAAAACGGAAAGTTTCCAATGGTAGTTTTAAGATAAATAAAAGGAAGGCTGGGAACTACCAACTCATCTTCCACTCTAAAAAATGGTTCTGACCATCGCGACTTGATCCCTCCAAACGGATCATGCTCGTGTTGCAAATTTATGTTTTGTAATTTGTCAACAAGATTGTTTTGCTCTGTGAGCTCAATTCATTTATTGTTTGTCCGTGACAATACCTTGCGTCGTTGGCATTTTTATTCATTTGATGAGCATATAATGGGTGAGCTTGCCTCTTTACCCACGCTTCTTGACTTGATGGTGGTCTTGGTCTTTTTTCGCCATATGTGGGTCTGTTACCATAGTCAATATGACGTGAATTTATACTTCTATCTACCTCCATTGGCTCGGGCTGTTGCCTCTGTGGGGTATATTGCTGATTAGGCAGGTAATGGGAATTGTATCGTGGAGCTGGACGAGGCGCTGCTCTAGGAGGGGGTACTGGTTGATAAACAATTTTTCTGGGTGCTACCCTAGGGGGTTGAGGCTCGAAGCCTAAATCTGTTGGCTTGGGAATATTAAGAGAATTTTGATTTCCATATTGATTTTTAAAAGGTGCTGATCGAACGTCCATATTAAAGTAATCAATGCAAAATTGATATGCTTTGCTAAGGGTCTTCGGGTCAGCAGTTTTTAATAAAGTGGATAATGGTTTTTCTAAACCTCTAATAAACGAATCCAAAGCTTTCTCTCTGAAATAGTTTATGTGGACATTTGCATGCAGAGAGTACTTACTGTCAGTTTGAACTTGTGCTATTATAGCGGCTAACAATTGGTTAACCCTGCTATAATATCCGGCGAGGCTTTCCGAATTACCCTTACGAATACACGTCAATTCATAATCCAGGGTCTTCACGTCACGCTTATCTTTATAGTAAAGCATTAGGATAGATTTTATCTGATGCCAACTACATGTTGCATTATTTGCATTTAACACATCGGAAGCTTCTCCACGGACTTTCCTTCTGATTGTTCGTTCGATCAGATGGAACTGCACAGAGTCGTCAGGAAGATCTCTATACATGATAAAAACATCTTCCACATCCGAAATCCAATTCATCAACTCATTTGGGTTTCCATCAAAAATAGGAACATCCCTCAAAAAGTCAGGGGTTTTTCCCATCTCCACGAAAGATCGTAGAACCATTTCAGTGTTGGGATTGGTCATTTTTGTGTTTTAAATGCTCACTTCACTTAACACTTGTCACGATCACGATTCACCACTAACAAATTACAGCAGAAGCTATTTAATTAAACACCAAAATTTCACTGATTTCGGATTTTTTAGGTTTTTACTTACAGTATGGTTGAGTTAATTTCCATGGGCATCTGACTTCTTTTTCTTCGGGGGAAAATTGGGCAGCTACAGCAAGATGTTCCTTTTTATCCTTCTGATGACTGGGGGCTCGCTGGCAGCAATCGGGAATTAACCACGGTGTCCCAAAGTTCGCTTCGTTATTATGATGGCTCCTTCAACCACGAGATTAGCCACAATTTTTAAATGGCTAACTTTATAGGATTTTTTTTTAACTTATACACTTCCCGCTGATTTTTTTGTCAGGTCCCTATTCGGGCGCCAGTTAAAACTTTTCTTTCTGAATAGATAGAAAGAGTCTTTTACAGTTCGGTGTCTTGAAATTAACTATTTTATTGAATTCAGCCGATTCCGTTATCGGCCCATAAACGGCCCAGCAGCGATCGCCGCATCAGCATAACTCGTCGCGTTGGATACAACACGACACTCCCAATGCTGATTTAGCGATTACCGACGCTCGTTGCTAACTCGCGTAACTCAATATCAATGTGGTTGTCGGTGGATCTGGACTGACTTATACAAGATGGTTCCCGAAGCTTCCACCTCCGATTGCTCTCTCTAGCGCCAGATAGAAGTGAAGGCAGGCAAGCCCATCTCCCTGGCGCAAGCAAATCTCTCCTGGTGGTAGCAAAGAGCCCTGAGAGTTTTCCATCCACCTTCACCTGGCATGTGAAGTTGGCCATTGTCATACTTACAAGCCTGGTAAGCTTGGCCGGCATTCCAAAAGAGCTCATTGCGTCGAGAAGTTTACCCTTGCTATGCTGTCATATGGGGCTTTAAAATCAATGAAGAGATGATAGGAGTGGATCTATTGCTCCGCCATCTTCTCCAAGATTTGCCGCATCGTGAAGATCTGGTCAGTGGTTGATTTTCCGTTTGGAAATCCTCTCTGATAGTTTCCATCTAGTTTTTAGCTATCCGGTAGAAACAGAACAGTCTCACCTTTAGTTGCAGATTGAAATGTTTTGCTTTCCTTTCGTAAATCCTTCTAAATTGAGGCTGTCTCTGCTCGTCTATAGTTGAAAGATAGGTTAGAAAGATTTCAGGAACTTATGCGAAATTAGAAGGGTTATCTACCTGATCCCACAACCCACACACAACCCCAACCCACACACACGCACGCGGAAGTATTTATCTGATTGTATTAATTAATTAATTTACTTTTTTTTATTTTTAGGTTAAACCCATAAAAATCCAAGATGTGAAAAGTGTGAAGAAAGAGCAACAGACCAAAATCGCCAAACCGGTAGTGGAAACCGTTACGAAGGTTTCCCGCGTTCGGCAACCAGTATTGCCAAAGGGTGGCGCCATTATTACCGGCAGAACACCGGCAAAACCTTCCATCGGCAGTCCCATCCATCGTCCGGTTGCGAAACCACTCGCCACAAAACCGTACGCTCAACGTTCGGCGACGAAAAAGCTTCAACGTGACGCCACCCGGCAGCAAGCAGAAGCTCAAACCACCAGCGGTGCCAGTGGCAGCCGCCGGATGGTAAACCGATGTCGAAAATCCCACTACCGAAGGGTGAGAAAACTAACACACCACCGAGTCGTATTCCACCGCCGAAGCGGACCACACTCCAGGCGGGAAAGCAGTCATCCAAGCTCGGTGCATTGAAAACGTCTCCTGATGGTGCCCTTAAGAAGTAACGGCGCATAGCTAGCTTCCTTTTCTCTGTCGCTCTCTTTCGCGTAATCTTAGCTAGCTTATCTCATGGATGGTAGCAATTGAAACAAATACTTTACTATCTTACACACGTGCCCGGCTTGCTTAATAGAAGGCGATACCGTTTGCTGCTGGTCGGGATCGGTCAGATGATTTATCCATTGGCCGGTTAGTCGGGGCCCCGGAGGGTGTTCGATTCCTTTCTTTTCGTCTCTGTTACGTCGCATGTTACCTATTACCAACTAGCCCGAAACAAGCAGACACACACAAACCTGCAAAACCTTGATAGAGTTAGGGATAGAAATGAATTATAAAATAATCATACTTATAGCGATATATTCTAGTCCGCCCCCCCTCCCCCTCCATCCCCTTTTTTGCTCGCATAGTACGAATTGACGAACGAATATGCTTTTTTTAAAGCTTTTAGTTAAACGCGACCCCATAGTCTGGTGGAGAGCTTTCGCTTGTACTCGCAACGCAACCAGTAAGAATTGATTTACACATACCAGAAGAAGGAGCAAACGTAGCCGTACAATATTAAGAAAACTATAGCTTCAAATCTATGCAACAAATATGCCGACTCCTGGAGATGGTAAGCGTCCAGAAAATTTACAGCATTTTCTCCCTCTTACTAATTATCTGTTTGACATTTACCGGAACATTTTTTTCCGGATATTCATTTCCTTCCACTAATTACGAAAAATTAACTAGTAAGCACCGTGAAAGCTTGGAATCAACACCCCCCACCGGACGGATTGTTTTCCCACAAGCATTTGACAACAATGTGCATGTAACACAACCAGTGGAGTCCGTGTTGAAATGTTTGAAACGTTTCGCAAAGGAAAAGGATTTATCCCTGGCAGAAAAAAGAAAACAAAATGGCGACGTAAAAGAAGAACTCATGGCGGCAAGGTGTACTCCGTTTGCGCCGGAATATTTTTTGCCTGGTCGCGCAGTTACATTGTAACGGAACCGGTTTGAAGGTATCCCAACTGACATCTGTTATACAAAAAAGGCTAAATTAAAAAAAAAAATTGCCCGATCCTCGCCATAACTGCTCGCTTCATGCGCGAATGCTCGTTACGCTCTTAGAGCAGCTCAGCACCATGCCAGTTTGTCGTTGGAACGAGCAGCACAGCACACACCCGTTCGCTCTCGCGTGCAGTGGCGCTCAAACATTTTCTCGCTTTCCGCAATGTGCCGTGCACTGCTCGAACCATGATCTTCCGTTTAAGAGCCCCTGAGTGCGAGAGAGCGAACACACGTGTGCAGGGTCGCTCGAACTGTTTCTCGCGCCCCGTTTTGGTACTGATATGCAGCGCGCATTATAAAACCGTCTGGAAATCCCTGCAAATTTTTGTTTCTCTCTTTCTTTATTCGCTCTGGCATGAGCACGCTGAGCGACAGTCGTGTTCTGAATGTGATGGAGGGAGGATGCCGCACGCGCACGGATAAGCCGAAGCGCATGACCGGGTGTTTGAATGCAGATGGATTGTTCGTGTTTTGCGTGTAGGTGAGCTGCGGTAGCCTGGAGTTTCACTCGGTGATGATCAATTCGTGTTTGCCGCTTCCCGTAACATGTTTTCTGCGAGAGATGAGGTATGGTTCAGCATCTCATGTACGACGAACAGCACCATTTCTCAACTCACCGTCTTGTTTTTCCCCCTAAAGGAACACTGGCGAACACGAGGAGTGCAACGGAATAGTGAGAAACATTGAACGGGTTTGTTAATTAAAAAAATAATTTAGCGTAATATCACAATCTAATCCGAGTGTTATTGTTTATATGTTTTCATTTGCGCTGCCATAGCGCCTCTGGCCTATGACAGCTTGGATCCGAAGGAAATGGGTGAAAAAACTACGTGAAACCACGCGTTCGAACTGTTATAATTAGCTAAATCTCTCTAAGGCAAGATTTAGTATCGAGATTTAGGTAAAAGAACTCGAAAAACGCCATAAGCCTGCTATAAAATGTCAGTTGGGATGTCAACGCGAGCTGTCAAATGGAACCGTTTGCCATGCGGATTTGTGAAGTGTCACATTTCGAAAAATCTTAGTAGGCATGGAAATTGTATGCCGTAGACGGTGAGCCCCGCCGAACTGAAACTATATTACGTAATCGAGCCTTTCGAGAAGCTGAACGCACGGACCTCCACGCCGATAAAATCCATAGAAAATCCGGCCCAAATGGAACGCACGGCCGTCCTGTAGGACAGTTCAACGGGGGAGGATACACCCCCGCTGCAGGCAACGGTCGTGGTGCCCGTGGTGCCCGTGGAAACGGACGAAAAACTGGAGGCTTCTGGTAAGTGGAACGTGAAGTGATGAAGGATGCAATAATGTCGTTCGGTTCTTTCGTTCCTTTCGTTTACGGCGCGCCCCGCTAGAGAACAACTCCACGCTGAAGGTAATCGTCGTGCCTGAGGGAAATGCACCGGCTCAACCGGACCAGGCTGCTGGTAGCTAGAATGGCGAAATGTGTGCGCGGTCCGGTAATACCGATGCTAGCTCGCTAGTCTTCTTCGGCTTTTTCTTGAAAGGTGCTGTGTCTGCTGTAGTGGATGACGGCATGGAAATGGACGACGCTCCGGCAGACGATACGTTGGTGAACGATTCACTTGATGATGAGCTGTCTTGAATGCTCAACCAATCATGGAAATCAAGACGCCCTGCTATTTCAGGTAGCACTCTGGGCATGATCTCGAAATCGATGATATGCGTTAGTGATGAGGACACCCCGGCCGACAAATGGCCGCCAAATACATCCAAGCAAAGGCGTCAAGTATCGTTCGATGATGGACCGGTAAAACATCCTCCCCCACAGGGCCAATCGTCGGATTCGTCCGATGATGACAATAGTTCTTTCTGGTCGTGCTTCCGTCGCAGACAGAAGTAGCCGAAATCTCCCGAGCCGGGGCCATCGGGGCTGCAGAAACGGCGCCCACCAACACCCACAAAGGATGCCAACAAGGATGACGAGTAATGACGGGGCTCGAAGTTAAATCTTAGATTCCGAACGAACTATCAGTTCTTATTTGTTCGCGTTTCGTTAATTAACAAAAATACATCAATCATTGTTTGTAGATGTTAGTCTGCAGCATATGAACATTGTTGCGCGTTGTTGCGTGTTCTTCTTGGGTACATTACTACAAGCTGACGCTTTCTGCTTGGTTTGATTTGGAGCTGTTCAGCAAAGGGTAGCATCACATTACGCGAACACTACGGCCATGTGCGAATATATACGAAAAACTGAACGGACGTTGGACGCACGTAGGCATCATCTCATGGTTCACGCACGGAAGTGGCGTAGACAAGACACTCATGTTTACTCTGTGGAATCTGACGAATGCGGCGAATAGGCGGCACCGGACGATAGTGCGTGGGTTTGATTTTCAGAAACGGAAGATGACTCTCGAGACCGGATGAAGACTTCGTGGAAGCGTTTACCAGCAACACCGGATGGCAACAGATGACGACGTTAGGTTGATACTGATCAGGTCTGACGAGCTGATGATGGACCGGTCGTGAGCGAGACTATCGATGGGGGTACGTACGCGAAACACAAAAACCCCGAACGAATGCTCGGTCGGTCGAACGGCTTACGCAGGAGCTGGTGTCCCAGTTGGAAGAACGGCACGTGCGTACTAACCCGGAGGAATGCAGTTCGATCGTTACCGGCGTACAGTTCAAGATAGGCGAAAAGGTAACAACGGGGCCGGGTGGAACGGTTGCCTTGGCGCTGAACGATCGTCTGCACGGTGATCCGCGGGTGGGATTGATTGTGGACGATGAAGGCAATCGGGAGAGCGAAGAACCACCATCCATTCTGTATCAAATGTCGATGCCGTTTGTGCAGCACATCCCGGTCGTGCTTAATTCAATCGATTGCATCTCGCTTGCGCCTTTAGAAGACCGGACGACGCCGGTGGTGACGACCACGAGAACCACGACAATGACTACGGTGGTGACGGCAACGGCGACGGCAACGACGACGACGACGGTGGCGACGAGTCGGGTAATCAAGCCTGTGCGCGTCGTATCCAATCCCGGCTCACCGAGGACGCGAAAGTTACAGCGTGAATCTTCCATCAACAAAGAGGCGGATGAGTCCAAGGTAAATGGCATGCTAGTGCTACCAACGCCGGCTGAATTGTTACACTTTATATAAACGCTAACACCCTGTAATATCTGTATATCTGTCTCTGGAGCTTTACTAGTACGATTCGATTTATTATGTTGTTCGAATATCTGCAAAAGAAGAATTTCCAGGTTCTAGTATCCCTACACAGGTTCTGCCATCAATTTCGATTGTATAAATGCTAGTTTTAGCTTGTTATTTACTACTTACTTACTTACTCGGTGTTGTGTCTCTAGCGGTGGACTGTAACTTGAGGGGGTGGGGTAGTAGGTTTTCTTTCACCATAAATCGGGAGCCCTCACGGAAAAGACGATCTTTCTTCGTTGATGTCGCATGCAAGACTAAAGTTCATTTATTATCACTTCAATGTGTGCGTGTCGCACTCCGAATTCTACTGTCACAAAAATATGCAAACCCAAGCAACAACCCAATCCCTGTGACACATGTCAATTTGCCCAAGCAGCAAACGCAATGCGCAACTCGCACAACATCCTCCCCGGCGTTGAAATGTCATTTCAATTTTCATCCTCGTCTAACGGTAGAAAACAGACCTCAGTTACCGCACGCTTGAATTCCGCTCCATTCGCTGTCTTAACGGTAACGACACGAATTGTACCATCATCTCCAGGGTGTGCGGCAACGATTCTGGCAAGTGGCCATTGCAGTAGTGGCGCATTCTGGTCAGCTAGTAGCACAAGTGATCCTACTTTAATCACCTTCCGCTTCAGCCATTTCGATCGATTCTGCAGCTCCGGCAGGTACTCGGCGGTCCATCGTTTCCAAAAGTGTTGCAGCATGGACTGCACTAACTGCCATCGTGAGAGATGATTTTCCTTCAAGGTAGAGTAGTCAGGTTTAGGAACCGTCTGCATCTCACGTCCGATCAGGAAATGTGCAGGCGTGATCGCAGTGTAGTCGGATGGGTCATCTGAACTCGGTACCAAGGGACGAGAGTTCAGTACTGCTTCTATCTGGGTCAATGTCGTGTAAAGCTCCTCGTAAGACAGCTTCCTATCGCCAACAATACGTTTTAGGTGGTATTTGACCTGCTTCACACCAGCCTCCCAAATGCCACCAAAGTGTGGGCTTCGTGGTGGTATGAACGACCAGTCAATACCCTTGTCGACACAATAGTTGGTGATCCTTTTCGTAGCGCAATCGTTCTCGAACATACGCCAAAGTTCATGTAGCTCGGTTTTAGCTCCGACAAAGTTAGTCGCGTTGTCAGAGCGTATCGTTTTCGGGCATCCACGTCGACTGATGAACCGTCTCAAACTCGCTAGAAAGGCGTCTGTCGTCAAGTCTGAAACCAATTCCAAGTGAACCGCCCGAGTCTGCAAACACACAAACAAGCACACGTACGCCTTGGTGATTTGCGGTTTGCGAGAAGTCGTTGATTTTATCCAGAAGGGACCGGCGTAGTCCACACCGGTATTCGAAAAGACGGGGGCTGGCTGGACGCGATACGACGGTAGGTCACCCATCAGTTGCGTCGTCTTCAACGGGTTTGCCTTGAAGCACACGATGCACTTCCGTATCACCTTTCGAATAGTATTCTTCACATTCAGTGGCCAGTACCGTTGACGTACAACTGCAAGCAAACCTCTTTGCCCGATGTGTAGGTTGTCGATGTGTAGTTCGCGAACGAGAGCTTCAGTGATTGGATGCTTAGCCGGCAACAGCATCTGATGTCGACTGTCGTAAGGTATGAAGGCTCGCTTGATCCTGCCTCCAACTCGTATGATCCCATCGTCAGGATCCAAAAACGCTTGTAGTCCATTAAGTCGATGTTTTGTATTCGCACCGTCCATAAGTGCGATGATTTCGGGCTGGAAAGTCTCGCGTTGAACCAGTCGTACTATTAAGAGCGTCGCTGTACGCACTTCCTTCGCTGTCAGTCGGCCCTTTACCACCTCCCTTTTGCGTTACTTGATGAACCTAGCTAGTCGCACCAAGTAGGCCATACTCCTTACAATCTGTGTGTAACTGCTCAACCTGTCAAAGATCGGAAAACGTTCGATCGGAACAGTCATGGCTAAAGCCACTCCAGCTCGCATTTCCGGTAGCTCACTATCCGGAATTTCCACTTCGTCCTCATCCTCGATGAGGTGTTGTGTTGGTTGGGGCCGCCACCAAATAGTTGAACCAATCAATTTCCTCGGTGTAACTCCACGTGAAATCAAATCGGCCGGGTTGTCATGTGTGGAAATGTAATGCCAATGGAAGGATTGGCTAAGCTGCTGGATCTCGCTTACCCGATTTGATACGTATGTCTGCAGTAGTTCTGGCGTTTTCTTGACCCAAGCCAAGACGATTTTTGAGTCGCTCCAAAGATGTACTGATTCAAACTTAAGCTCCGTAGCGTTCAGGAACTTCACGACCATTCGAGCCAGTAACAGTGCCGCTAACAGTTCGGCTCGAGGGGTCGTGATGGCCTTCTCCTTCGGACTTCGTTTTTTCGGTAGGATCCGCGACTTGCTGCAAACAAGCTGCATCTTGGACTCCTCGTCGGTGAAAGTGCCCTGCACGTACAAGCAGGCACCGTAGGCTTGGTCGGATGCGTCAGCGAACCCATGTAGTCTCAGCTGGAACACATCCTTCCAGGAAATCCATCTCGGAACTCGGATTTCCCTCAGTGATGTCATCTCGGTCCGAAAGTTTCGCCACTTCTCGTCGATTTCGGTTGGGATGGAGTCGTCCCAATCGATTTGTAGTTCACCTACTTCTCGCAAGATCAGCTTCGCGTAGGTGATTACTGGGCCAAAGAATCCAAGTGGGTCGAATATTTTGGCCAGTTGACTCAGAAGTTTCCTTCGAGTCATTCCTTCTGGGTTGTCAAAGTCAGGAACGGACACCGAGAACCAGTCCTCCAACGGGTTCCATGTCACGCCCAGTGTCTTAACGATGGTCTTCGAGGTGTCGTCCGTAACCTCGAAAGTGTCTCCTCGTTGTTCTTCAGCTACACCTAAAACGATATCTGAATGGTTGGCGCACCACTTGTGAGCGCTGAAGCAGGCTTTCGCCAGTAGTCCTGTCACATCTCGCTGTAGTTGGCAAGCCTCAGCAAGGGTATCGGCACCAGTCAGGATATCATCCATGTATGTCTCTGTTGACCACCTCTGCGGCCCTTGGGAACTCATCGTGATGATCTTCTGCAGCTTGCTTCAGAGCCATGGTTGCTTGAAACGGGGAAGGTCCCAAGCCATACGTAACTGTCAGCAGCTCTCGCACCGTAAGTGGGTCGTTCCGATTGTACCTCCAAAAGATTCGCTGGTACCTTGTGTCATCCGGATGGACCACCACTTGACGAAACATCTTCGGAATGTCGAGTGTGAAGACGTACTGAAATCCTCTGAAACGAAGCAAAATTGCAGTAAGATCGTTCTGAACCGTCGGTCCAGTCATCAAAACGTCGTTGATCGAGACGCCGGTTGACGTCTTCGCTGATCCATCAAACACGACTCGCAGCTTGGTTGTCGTACTCGTTGGCCGCAGCACGCAGTGGTGCGGTAGATAAAACACCGATCCTGGGTCGTCATTCGGTGTTTCCACAATCTCGCGCATGTGTCCGAGATCCTCATATTCTCGGATGAACCGCGAATATTGCTCCTTTAAGTCCGGCTGCTTGTCAAGTTTTCGCTCCAAAGCCAGAAAACGTCGCAGCGCTGTGTCTCGCGAGCCGCCAAGCTCGCGTTTACGTTCGTTGAACGGATATCGTACTACATACCGTCCCTCCTCAGTTCGCTCGTGTGTGCGCCGGAAGTGTTCCAGGCACGCTTCGTCATCCGCCTTCGGGGAAGGGCGGAGCTCGTCGCAGGATTCTACCTTGTAGAAGTTCCTCAGCAGTTCGATGAGCGGCTGATCGTCAGCAGTTTGGCAAAGTGTACGCGCAACGACCGTCGTGTCGCTCGCGATCACACCTCCAGCGATCCAACCCAGCTTTGTGTATCGCAGCGCAGGTCGGTTCGGACCGAGTTCACATCGGCCGTCAAGCATCAGGTTCCAAAAACTTCCAGCGCCAATCAGCATATCGACAGGTCCTCTTCTGTTGAAGGTAGGGTCGGCCAGCACCTGTTCGCTCGAGATGGGCCACTGTGATATGTCGAAAGACTTCGTCGGAAGTTCCCCAGTGATTCGTGGTGTCACTAGGAAGTCTAACTCAGCTGTAAAGTCACTGGCACGAGACCTGATCGTCGTGCGCAGTTTACGGCAAAGACGAGTTCTATTGCCGTTCAGACCACTGACCGTGACGTCAGCGGGTTTTGTCTTAAGGGAGAGAAGGTTTGCAAATCGCTCGGTGACAAAGTTCATCTGCGAAGCAGAGTCTAATACCACTCTACAAGGGTAGGGAGAATCGCACAAACCATCCACTAAAACAATGGCAGTCGAAAGGACGGTCTGCTTCTCCGGTTCCACGTCACTCGCGCACAGGGTTGTCGGTGTTTCAGTTTGTACGTTGGCTGTTTGGGATTCTTCTATCACTGATTCACTAGATGTCGTTTGACCTACGTTAGTTGCAACCTGACTTGGGGAATCTTCATGGAGTAAGCTATGATGTTTCTTACCGCAACGACGGCAAGAACTGGATAAACATGCTCGCAATTGATGGCCTTTGGAGAGACAATTGAAGCAAACACCGCACCGTTTTGCAATCTCGAACCTTTCCTTAACACCTTTAGCCCTGAAAAGTTCACAAGCTCGGAGTTCATGAGCAGCACTGCATACTGGACACTTCGCTAACGGTTTAGGTTCACTCACTACCAGGCTCCTTGCCACTGTTTTCGGCTTTGTACCTTCCGTCGATGTTTTCACGCTGGTATCGAGCTTCTCAGAAATTCGACACTGCTCCTCCAAAAACTCCATCATAGCGGCGTAGGAAGAAAGTAAGTTCTTCCTTTGTTTCGTCTCCCAAGCCACTCGCAACTTCTTGTCTAACTTACCAGCTATAAGGTTGACCAACATTTGCTCACCGAGACCACCTACCGAAAGGTTCTGATTCTTCAACGCCTCAACGTTTTTAGTGCAGGTGTCAATCACTTTACGAAGGCTCGAAGCATTGTCCTGGTTGATCTTGGGTAAGCTGAAAAGGTTTTCAATGTGCTTATCCACAACCACTCTTTTGTCTTCATACCGCTGAGTGAGAACCTTCCAGGCAGCTTCGTAGTCGTTGTTGTTTACCAGCTCATCGTCGATGATACCAGCCGCCTTTCCGACAAGGCAGTTTCGCAAATGAAAAAGCTTCAGGGCCGGTTCTTCTTGCTGGTATCGGTTCATCACCGTGGTGAACATCGCCTTGAACGAATACCACTTTTCGTATGACCCATCAAAGGTCGGTAGGGGCACTTGCAACGGAGGGAGGTAGGGCTGAGCCTGCTGCTGGGTCAGTGGGAGAGCAGGTGGAACGGCTACTTCAACTTTCGTTACGGCATCGAAACACGCGGTCAGTTTCAACGAAACGTCATTGAAACGTGTCTCAAATTCGATGTATTTGTCATTCTGCTCTTTGTCTTGGTCATCGTGCAGCGTTAACTCGTAGATTTTGTTCTGTATTTCGTTGCACTCGCTATAGATATTTTCTAAAGCCTTTTCCTGGAGTTGAAGGAAGCGCACGTTTTTTACGTTGAGGTTAGGCTGCTCTGCACTGTCACACAAAGCTGCACACACACGACTAAGCTTTCCACACACTGCTTCCCGTTGCTTCTCCAACACTTTCAGCTGTGCCTCCATTTCGTCGGAATTGTCTTCTACTAGCTGTTGTTGTGATGATGTTGGTTTCGGTGATGTCGTCCCACGCTTAACTGGTGTTCGTTTTAGCTTTTTCGATCGAGTAAATGGTGATGGCATCGTTCGTCACACATGCACACACACCATCAACGTCGTATCGAGCCGTTGCACAAGAATCCGCGCCAAGCTAAGCTGTCACACACACACGCGCATACACGTACACGTACATTCGCTTGCGCCACTGCGCAATTGCACACGAACCGATACCAAGCTGAACGCACTAACACACATTCACTTGCACCGGCACGCCATTTGCAACCGCTAAAACCCAAGCCAAACACTTCTCCTGAAAAGAACACTTTTCCCTTCTTGTTGTCTGGAATGCCCTCAGGCAGCTTCCGTCGAACAGCACTGACCGAAAACACTCGCGTTTACGGATACTGTTCGATCTGTTTGTCAGTAGTAACGCACCAAAAGTCACGTCACTGTAGGGCGTCTAGAGCCCTTAACACCCGGTCTCGGATGTTCCTTTGTACCGACTTTACGCGAGAAAGAAAAACCACTTATCACAACACTGGGTAACTTTATCCGGTTCGAAGGACCACAATGTTGTGTCTCTAGCGGTGGACTGTAACTTGAGGGGGTGGGGTAGTAGGTTTTCTTTCACCATAAATCGGGAGCCCTCACGGAAAAGACGATCTTTCTTCGTTGATGTCGCATGCAAGACTAAAGTTCATTTATTATCACTTCAATGTGTGCGTGTCGCACTCCGAATTCTACTGTCACAAAAATATGCAAACCCAAGCAACAACCCAATCCCTGTGACACATGTCAATTTACCCAAGCAGCAAACGCAATGCGCAACTCGCACAACACTCGGCTTGGGGCAAAAATCCTAAAAGCACTTTACGGGTTGGGTCGTCAAGTGTCATTCTCATGGCATGACCAGCCCACCGCAGCCTGGCGAGTCTGATCCGCTCCCCGATGGTGAGATCATCGTACAGCTCGTATAGCATCTTCCTCTCGAACGCGGCTCAGAGGGTTTCGTCAGTTTTGGACAGAGTCCATATCTCAGAGTCGTATGTGAGTACTGGGACTATAAATGCTCGGTACAGTCCCAGCTTCATCCGTCGCAACAGGTATTTAGAGTGGAGAAGTTTCTTCAGGCTGTAGTATGACCGGTTGGCAGCCAGTACCCTTGCGCGTAACTCAATATCAATGTGGTTGTCGGTGGATCTGGACTGACTTATACAAGATGGTTCCCGAAGCTTCCACCTCCGATTGCTCTCTCTAGCGCCAGATAGAAGTGAAGGCAGGCAAGCCCATCTCCCTGGCGCAAGCAAATCTCTCCTGGTGGTAGCAAAGAGCCCTGAGAGTTTTCCATCCACCTTCACCTGGCATGTGAAGTTGGCCATTGTCATACTTACAAGCCTGGTAAGCTTGGCCGGCATTCCAAAAGAGCTCATTTCGTCGAGAGGTTTACCCTGGCTATCCAGTCATATGCGGCTTTAAAATCAATGAAGAGACGATAGGAGTGGATCTATTGCTCCGCCATCTTCTCCAAGATTTGCCGCATCGTGAAGGTCTGGTCAGTGGTTGATTTTCCGTTTGGAAATCCTCTCTGATAGTTTCCATCTAGTTTTTAGCTATCCGGTAGAAACAGAACAGTCTCACCTTTAGTTGCAGATTGAAATGTTTTGCTTTCCTTTCGTAAATCCTTCTAAATTGAGGCTGTCTCTGCTCGTCTATAGTTGAAAGATAGGTTGGAAAGATTTGAGGAACTTTTGCGAAATTAGAAGGGTTATCTAACTGATTAAAAGTCAGGCTTTTGTGTAATTTTTACACACTTATAATTGGTTTGTTTTCAATTTAGAAACCTTTGACTTACATGTGTTTTAAACCTATTTTCCTTAATGTTACTGTAATACTTACTTTTAGTTTTTTTTCGATACTATAATTTCTTTCGAGTCGTAAGGACACAGCTTTTTTGGCTAAAAAAGATTGTTAAAGACCAGGGAAATCTTCTAAAAATCAAGACTCACTCTATAGAAACTACACCCACACACACGGACGCGGAAGTATTTATCCGATTGTATTTATTAATTAATTAGTTTATTTTTTTATTTTTAGGTTAAACCCATAAAGAGCCAAGATGTGAAAAGTGTGAAGAAAGAGCAACAGACCAAACCAGAAACCGTAACCAGAAAGCGTTACGAAGGTTTCGAGCGTTCGGCAACCAGTAGTGCCAAAGTGTGGCGCCGTTACTACCCGCAGAACACTGGCAAAACCTTCCATCGGCAGTCCCATCCATCGTCCGGTTGCGAAACCACTCGCCACAAAACCGTACGCTCAACGTTCGGCGACGAAAAAGCTTCAACCGGACGTGACGCCACCCGGCAGCAAGGAGAAGCTCAAACCACCAGCGGTGCCAGTGGCAGCCGCCGGGATCGGTATAGCACGCCAGGATACGTTCGTGCTGGACAAACCGACGCTGTCGGTGCACGTGCCGAAGGTTGTACCGACTGGCGGGACTACCGATCCGCAGCCGGATGGTAAACCGGTGTCGAAAATCCCACTACCGAAGGGTGAGAAAACTAACACACCACCGAGTCGTATTCCACCGCTGAAGCGGACCACACTCCAGGCGGGAAAGCAGTCATCCAAGCTCGGTGCATTGAAAACGTCTCCCGGTGGTGCGCTTAAGTAACGGCGCATAGCTAGCTTCCTTTTCTCTGTCGCTCTCTTTCGCGTAATCTTAGCTAGCTTATCTCATGGATGGTAGCAATTGAAACAAATACTTTACTATCTTACACATGTGCCCTGCTTGCTTAATAGAAGGCGATACCGTTTGCTGCTGGTCGGGATCGGTCAGATGATTTATCCATTGGCCGGTTAGTCGGGGCCCCGGAGGGTGTTCGATTCCTTTCTTTTCGTCTCTGTTACGTCGCATGTTACCTATTACCAACTAGGCCGAAACAAGCAGACACACACAAACCTGCAAAACCTTGATAGAGTTAGGGATAGAAATGAATTATAAAATAATCATACTTAAAGCGATACATTCTAGTCCGCCCCCCCCCGCCCCCCCCGCCCATCCCCTTTTTTGCTCGCATAGTACGAATTTACGAACGAATATGCATTTTTTAAATCTTTTAGTTAAACGCGACCCCATAGTCTGGTGGAGAGCTTTCGCTTGTCTTCGCAACGCAACCTGTAAGAATTTATTAACACAAACCAGAAGAAGGAACAAACGTAGTCGTACAATATTAAGAAAACCGATATTATGAACATCAGTATAGATATTTAAGTTACCTTACTTCGCTTTACCAGCGCATAATACTCTTGTGTAATTTAAATAATATACGTGCAAAATGGTCTGGCCCTGTAGACGAATATTTCTAAATATATATATATATATATATATATATATATATATATATATATATATATATATATATATATATATATATATATATATATATATATATATATATATATATATATATATATATATATATATATATATATTGATGTATATATATATATGTATATTTATATATATATATATATATATATATATATATATATATATATATATATATATATATACATCTATTAATGGACCTGGTCGTATGTTGTAAGAAAAATAATTCACTCTATAGCTTCAAATCTATGCAACAAATATGCTCTATACGTGCCCTATTTCCCCCAAAACTGGGTTAAAATCTTTCTTGTGAATCAGCCTGCTCAATTGGATCTTGTGTGTGGTAGGGTATGGTGGTACGGTTCGACTCCTGGAGATGGTAAGCGTACAGAAAATTTACAGCATTTTCTATCTCTTACTAATTATCTGTTTGACATTTATGGGGTTATTAGACGAGGGATTTTTCATCGGTGATTTTCTGTCAAAACACGTTTGACAGATAAATGCCGGTCTGAAAAAATGAATTTGACATGCTCAATTCAGATTTCGATCGCGCTGGTTTTTTTCTGTCAAAGTGAGGATTGTTTACATTTTGGAAGCGTTGTTTTGCCTCGCAATTTTTATTGAATATTATTGTCCAGTTTAGTTCATGTGATTTCAAATGAATATTGAAGACCATGTTTTGCTAATGCTAGGAGCGTTATTTGCTACACAAAGCGAAATAAAGCCGCGATCGAAATGGGTAAAAACCAAGTATTTGAAAAGAAGTTCCCTATCGCATTTCAACATGATGGAAGAGCTGACGCTGGAGCCGACGGATTGGCTAAATTACGCCAGAATGGATGAGGAATCATATATGTGGCTTTTGGAGAAGGTCACACCGCTGATCGTGAAGGAAGACACGATTATGAGACCAGCTGTGTCACCACATGAGCGGCTCAGTGCTACACTGAGATTTATCATCAGCGGCAGCTCCAACCAGTGCCTCCGTTTTCAAACAGCAATTTCGCTTTTCGTTCGGCCCGCAATTCTTCGTAACCAGCGGAACATTACGCTGTGACCGAAGAGAATAGAACAAGCACGAAAACCACGCCAGACTGTATTGTTCTGTATATGTTCTTTGAAACATTTGAACAATCATGCTTAGAAAGTGATGTGGGACCAGTTTGAACCGAAAAATCTCTAACCGAATGTTCGTCTGACCAAAGCGCTGTCGGTCACGAAAAAGTATCCCTATCATAATGGCATCGTCATTCGGTGCCCGGCATGGTACGATACGTGTTAATGATAAATATTTCATTCCATTTTAGAATAACGGACAATTCAAAAGTAAAATAATTCGGATGATGGCAAAAAAAATCTGTGCAGCATATTGTGTTATTACACGGACAGCGGGTTTTTTTCTGTCAAACGCCCTATTTGACAGAAAATCACCAACCAAAAAATCCCTCGTGTAATAACCCCATTACCGGAACATTTTTTTCCGGATATTCATTTCCTTCCACTAATTACGAAAAATTCACTAGTAAGCACCGTGAAAGCTTGGAATCAACACCCCCCACCGGACGGATTGTTTTCCCACATGCATTTGACAACAATGTGCATGTAACACAACCAGTGGAGTCCGTGTTGAAATGTTTGAAACGTTTTGCAAAGGAAAAGGATTTATCCCTGGCAGAAAAAAGAAAACAAAATGGCGACGTAAAAGAAGAACTCATGGCGGCAAGGTGTACTCCGTTTGCGCCGGAATATTTTTTGCCTGGTCGCGCAGTTACATTGTGACGGAACCGGTTTGAAGGTATGTCAACTCGAGCTGTCAAATGGAACCGTTTGCCATGCGGATTTGTGAAGTGTCACATTTCGAAAAATCTTAGTAGGCATGGAAATTGTATGCCGTAGACGGTGAGCCCCGCCGAACTGAAACTATATTACGTAATCGAGCCTTTCGAGAAGCTGAACGCACGGACCTCCACGCCGATAAAATCCATAGAAAATCCGGCCCAAATGGAACGCACGGCCGTCCTGTAGGACAGTTCAACGGGGGAGGATACACCCCCGCTGCAGGCAACGGTCGTGGTGCCCGTGGTGCCCGTGGAAACGGACGAAAAACTGGAGGTTGCTGGTAAGTAGAACGTGAAGTGATGAAGGATGCAATAATGTCGTTCGGTTTTTTCGTTCCTTTATTTCACGGCGCGCCCCGCTAGAGGACAACTCCACGCTGAAGGCAATCGTCGTGCCTGAGGGAAATGCACCGGCTCAACCGGACCAGGCTGCTGGTAGCTAGAATGGCGAAATGTGTGCGCGGTCCGGTAATACCGATGCTAGCTCGCTCGTCTTCTTCTGCTTTTTCTTGAAAGGTGCTGTGCCTGCTTTAGTGGATGACGGCATGGAAATGGACGACGCTCCGGCAGACGATACGTTGGTGAACGATTCACTTGATGATGAGCTGTCTTGGATGCTCAACCAATCATGGAAATCCAGGCTCCCTGCTATTTCGGGTAGCACTCTGGGCATGATCTCGAAATCGATGATAAGCGCTAGTGATGAGGACACCCCGGCCGACAATTGGCCGCCAAATACACCCAAGCAAAGGCGTCAGGTATCGTTCGATGATGGACCGGTAAAACATCCTCCCCCACAGGGCCAATCGTCGGATTCGTCCGATGATGACAATAGTTCTTTCTGGTCGTGCTTCCGTCGCAGACAGAAGTCGCCGAAATCTCCCGAGCCGTGGCCATCGGGGCTGCAGAAACGGCGCCCACCAACACCCGCAAAGGATGCCAACGGGGCTCGAAGTTAAATCTAAGATTCCGAACGAACTATCAGTTCTTATTTGTTCGCGTTTCGTTAATTAACAAAAATACATCAATCATTGTTTGTAGATGTTAGTCTGCAGCATATGAACATTGTTGCGCGTTGTTGCGTGTTCTTCTTGGGTACATTACTACAAGCTGACGCTTTCTGCTTGGTTTGATTTGGAGCTGTTCAGCAAAGGGTAGCATCACATTACGCGAACACTACGGCCATGTGCGAATATATATGGAAAACTGAACGGACGTTGGACGCACGTAGGCATCAACTCATGGTTCACGCACGGAAGTGGCGTAGACAAGGCAGTCATGTTTCACCTGTGGAATCTGACAAATGCGACGAATAGGCGGCACCGGACGATAGTGCGTGGGTTTGATTTTCAGAAATGGAAGTTGACTCTCGACACCGGATGAAGACTTCGTGGAAGCGTTTACCAGCAACACCGGATGGCAACAGATGACGACGTTAGGCTGATACTGATCAGGTCTGACGAGCTGATGATGGAGCAACCGGCCGTGAGCGAGACTATCAATGGGGGTACGTACGCGAAACACAAAAACCCCGAACGAATGCTTCAGTCGGTCGAACGGCTTACGCAGGAGCTGGTGTCCCAGTTGGAAGAACGGCACGTGCGTACTAACCCGGAGGAATGCAGTTCGATCGTTACCGGCGTACAGTTCAAGATAGGCGAAAAGGTAACAACGGGGCCGGGTGGAACGGTTGCCTTGGCGCTGAACGATCGTCTGCACGGTGATCCGCGGGTGGGATTGATTTGTGCAGCACATCCCGGTCGTGCTTAATTCAATCGATTGCATCTCGCTTGCGCCTATACGACAACCACGACAATGACCGCGGTTGTGACGGCAACGGCGACGGCAACGACGACGACGACGGTGGCGACGAGTCGGGTAATCAAGCCTGTGCGCGTCGTATCCAATCCCGGCTCACCGAGGACGCGAAAGTTACAGCGTGAATCTTCCATCAACAAAGAGGCGGATGAGTCCAAGGTAAATGGCATGCTAGTGCTACCAACGCCGGCTGAATTGTTACACTTTATATAAACGCTAACACCCTGTAATATCTGTATATCAGTCTCTGGAGCTTTACTAGTACGATTCGATTTATTATGTTGTTCGAATATCTGCAAAAGGAGAATTTCCAGGTTCTAGTATCCCTACACAGGTTCTGCCATCAATTTCGATTGTATAAATGCTAGTTTTAGCTTGTTATTTACTACTTACTTACTTACTCGGCTTGGGGCAAAAATCCTAAAAGCACTTTACGGGTTGGGTCGTCAAGTGTCATTCTCATGGCATGACCAGCCCACCGCAGCCTGGCGAGTCTGATCCGCTCCCCGATGGTGAGATCATCGTACAGCTCGTATAGCATCTTCCTCTCGAACGCGGCTCAGAGGGTTTCGTCAGTTTTGGACAGAGTCCATATCTCAGAGTCGTATGTGAGTACTGGGACTATAAATGCTCGGTACAGTCCCAGCTTCATCCGTCGCAACAGGTATTTAGAGTGGAGAAGTTTCTTCAGGCTGTAGTATGACCGGTTGGCAGCCAGTACCCTTGCGCGTAACTCAATATCAATGTGGTTGTCGGTGGATCTGGACTGACTTATACAAGATGGTTCCCGAAGCTTCCACCTCCGATTGTTCTCTCTAGCGCCAGATAGAAGTGAAGGCAGGCAAGCCCATCTCCCTGGCGCAAGCAAATCTCTCCTGGTGGTAGCAAAGAGCCCTGAGAGTTTTCCATCCACCTTCACCTGGCATGTGATGTTGGCCATTGTCATACTTACAAGCCTGGTAAGCTTGGCCGGCATTCCAAAAGTGCTCATTGCGTCGAGAGGTTTACCCTGTAAGTGGTTGATTTTCCGTTTGGAAATCCTCTCTGGTAGTGTCCATCTAGTTTTTAGCTATCCGGTAGAAACAGAACAGTCTCACCTTTAGTTGCAGATTGAAATGTTTTGCTTTCCTTTCGTAAATCCTTCTAAATTGAGTCTCTGCTCGTCTATAGTTGAAAGATAGGTTGGAAAGATTTGAGGAACTTATGCGAAATTAGAAGGGTTATCTAACTGATTAAAAGTCAGGCTTTTGTGTAATTTTTACACACTTATAATTGGTTTGTTTTCAATTTAGAAACCTTTGACTTACATGTGTTTTAAACCTATTTTCCTTAATGTTACTGTAATACTTACTTTTAGCTTTTTTTCGATACTATAATTTCTTTCGAATCGTAAGGACACAGCTTTTTTGGCTAAAAAAGATTGTTGAAGACCAGGGAAATCTTCTTAAAATCAAGACTCACTCTATAGAAACTACACCCACACACACGCACGCGAAAGTATTTATCTGATTGTATTTATGAATTCATTAATTTTTTTTTTATTTTTAGGTTAAACCCATAAAAAGCCAAGATGTGAAAAGTGTGAAGAAAGAGCAACAGACCAAACCAGAAACCGTAACCAGAAAGCGTTACGAAGGTTTCCCGCGTTCGGCAACCAGTAGTGCCAAAGGGTGGCTCCATTATTACCGGCAGAACACCGGCAAAACCTTCCATCGGCAGTCCCATCCATCGTCCGGTTGCGAAACCACTCGCCACAAAACCGTACGCTCAACGTTCGGCGACGAAAAAGCTTCAACGTGACGCCACCCGGCAGCAAGCAGAAGCTCAAACCACCAGCGGTGCCAGTGGCAGCCGCCGGATGGTAAACCGATGTCGAAAATCCCACTACCGAAGGGTGAGAAAACTAACACACCACCGAGTCGTATTCCACCGCCGAAGCGGACCACACTCCAGGCGGGAAAGCAGTCATCCAAGCTCGGTGCATTGAAAACGTCTCCTGATGGTGCCCTTAAGAAGTAACGGCGCATAGCTAGCTTCCTTTTCTCTGTCGCTCTCTTTCGTGTAATCTTAGCTAGCTTATCTCATGGATGGTAGCAATTGAAACAAATACTTTACTATCTTACACACGTGCCCGGCTTGCTTAATAGAAGGCTATACCGTTTGCTGCTGGTCGGGATCGGTCAGATGATTTATCCATTGGCCGGTTAGTCGGGGCCCCGTAGGGTGTTCGATTCCTTTCTTTTCGTCTCTGTTACGTCGCATGTTACCTATTACCAACTAGCCCGAAACAAGCAGACACACACAAACCTGCAAAACCTTGATAGAGTTAGGGATAGAAATGAATTATAAAATAATCATACTTATAGCGATATATTCTAGTCCGCCCCCCCCCCTCCATCCCCTTTTTTGATCGCATAGTACGAATTTACGAACGAATATGCTTTTTTTAAAGCTTTTAGTTAAACGCGACCCCATAGTCTGGTGTAGAGCTTTCGCTTGTACTCGCAACGCAACCAGTAAGAATTGATTTACACATACCAGAAGAAGGAGCAAACGTAGCCGTACAATATAAAGAAAACCGATATTATGAACATCAGTAGTTAACTTATCATTTAAGTTACCTTACTTCGCTTTACCAGCGCATAATACATATATATATAAATATATATATATATACATCTATTAATGGACCTTGCCGTACGGTTTAAGAAAAATAATAAACCCTATAGCTTCAAATCTATGCAACAAATATGCTCTATACGTGTCCTATTTCCCCCCAAAACTGGGTTAAAATCTTTTTTGTGAATCAGCCTGCTCAATTGGATCTTGTGTGTGGTAGGGTATGATGGTAAGGTTCAACTCCTGGAGATGGTAAGCGTCCAGAAAATTTAAAGAATTTTCTCCATCTTACAGGCCTACCAAACCACTTTTTACGGACGTAGATTGATGGATCCTGCTCAACAAAACGCAGGCAGCTAGTTTAGCGCCAACGATTCTTCACAAATGCAGGCGACTATTAGCCCCAGTGTTTAAGGTGGCCTGTATGCAGCAGCATAGATACCATGTGAATCTAGCTGGTACAACTGTGAGGAACCACTGTTAACCGTCTGCAGTACTGGTGGTAAGCACGGACCCTTGCCCCCTTGCCCTAGACAAATCCCAACTTTTCCCTATTCAACATCGCTTCCGGGAAAATTGCCATGCTACTTGTGTGCTGTCGACAGTCAAAAGCTTCGTCATCGTTTGCGTACATTGTATGCGAGTCTCACACCTACGACCCACAGCTGTTAGGATTTAAATTGAGGTTGAATGCGTTGAATACCGGGCCGTTGTAATGACCAGCAATAGAGACCGTTCTCTGGAAGCAGTTTATCTGTTAGAAAGTGTTAATCTCACGGAGTTCTGCCAAGGACTTGCCCTAGCCCGTGTTTACGTTCAGGATGTGGTGGAACATGGGAAGGAATCACCTACCAGAGAACCGTTACAACCGGTGATGCTGCGTGCCAAGAAATGTGGGCCTAAAAGAAGAAAAAGAAGAAGAAACTAATTATCTGTTTGACATTTACCGGAACATTTTTTGCCGGATATTAATTTCCTTCCACTAATTACGAAAAATTCACTAGTAAGCACCGTGAAAGCTTGGAATCAACACCCCCCACCGGACGGATTGTTTTCCCACAAGCATTTGACAACAATGTGCATGTAACACAACCAGTGGAGTCCGTGTTGAAATGTTTGAAACGTTTCGCAAAGGAAAAGGATTTATCCCTGGAAGAAAAAAAAAACAAAATGGCGACGTAAAAGAAGAACTCATGGCGGCAAGGTGTACTCCGTTTGTGCCGGAATATTTTTTGCCTGGTCGCGCAGTTACATTGTAACGGAACCGGTTTGAAGGTATCCCAACTGACATCTGTTATACAAAAAAGGCTAAATTTAAAAAAAAAATTGCCCGATCCTCGCCATAACTGCTCGCTTCATGCGCGAATGCTCGTTACGCTCTTAGAGCAGCTCAGCACCATGCCAGTTTGCCGTTGGAACGAGCAGCACAGCACACACCCGTTCGCTCTCGCGTGCAGTGGCGCTCAAACATTTTCTCGCTTTCCGCAATGTGCCGTGCACTGCTCGAACCATGATCTTTCGTTTAAGAGCCCCTGAGTGCGAGAGAGCGAACACACGTGTGCAGGGTCGCTCGAACTGTTTCTCGCGCCCCGTTTTGGTACTGATATGCAGCGCGCATTATAAAACCGTCTGGAAATCCCTGCAAATTTTTGCTTCTCTCTTTCTTTATTCGCTCTGGCATGAGCACGCTGAGCGACAGTCGTGTTCTGAATGTGATGGAGGGAGGATGCCGCACGCGCACGGATAAGCCGAAGCGCATGACCGGGTGTTTGAATGCAGATGGATTGTTCGTGTTTTGCGTGTAGGTGAGCTGCGGTAGCCTGGAGTTTCACTCGGTGATGATCAATTCGTGTTTGCCGCTTCCCGTAACATGTTTTCTGCGAGAGATGAGGTATGGTTCAGCATCTCATGTACGACGAAGAGCACCATTTCTCAACTCACCGTCTTGTTTTTCCCCCTAAAGGAACACTGGCGAACACGAGGAGTGCAACGGAATAGTGAGAAACATTGAACGGGTTTGTTAAATAAAAAAATAATTTAGCGTAATATCACAATCTAATCCGAGTGTTATTGTTTATATGTTTTCATTTGCGCTGCCATAGCGCCTCTGGCCTATGACAGCTTGGATCCGAAGGAAATGGGTGAAAAAACTACGTGAAACCACGCGTTCGAACTGTTATAATTAGCTAAATCTGCTGCTCTCTAAGGCAAGATTTAGTATCGAGATTTAGGTAAAAGAACTCGAAAAACGCCATAAGCCTGCTATAAAATGTCAGTTGGGATGTCAACGCGAGCGTTCAAATGGAACCGTTTGCCATGCGGATTTGTGAAGTGTCACATTTCGAAAAATCTTAGTAGGCATGGAAATTGTATGCCGTAGACGGTGAGCCCCGCCGAACTGAAACTATATTACGTAATCGAGCCTTTCGAGAAGCTGAACGCACGGACCTCCACGCCGATAAAATCCATAGAAAATCCGGCCCAAATGGAACGCACGGCCGTCCTGTAGGACAGTTCAACGGGGGAGGATACACCCCCGCTGCAGGCAACGGTCGTGGTGCCCGTGGTGCCCGTGGAAACGGACGAAAAACTGGAGGCTACTGGTAAGTGGAACGTGAAGTGATGAAGGATGCAATAATGTCGTTCGGTTCTTTCGTTCCTTTCGTTTACGGCGCGCCCCGCTAGAGAACAACTCCACGCTGAAGGCAATCGTCGTGCCTGAGGGAAATGCACCGGCTCAACCGGACCAGGCTGCTGGTAGCTAGAATGGCGAAATGTGTGCGCGGTCCGGTAATACCGATGCTAGCTCGCTAGTCTTCTTCGGCTTTTTCTTGAAAGGTGCTGTGTCTGCTTTAGTGGATGACGGCATGGAAATGGACGACGCTCCGGCAGACGATACGCTGGTGAAAGATTCACTTGATGATGAGCTGTCTTGAATGCTCAACCAATCATGGAAATCAAGACGCCCTGCTATTTCAGGTAGCACTCTGGGCATGATCTCGAAATCGATGATACGCGTTAGTGATGAGGACACCCCGGCCGACAAATGGCCGCCAAATACATCCAAGCAAAGGCGTCAAGTATCGTTCGATGATGGACCGGTAAAACATCCTCCCCCACCGGGCCAATCTTCGGATTCGTCCGATGATGACAATAGTTCTTTCTGGTCGTGCTTCCGTCGCAGACAGAAGTAGCCAAAATCTCCCGAGCCGGGGCCATCGGGGCTGCAGAAACGGCGCCCACCAACACCCGCAAAGGATGCCAACGGGGCTCGAAGTTAAATCTAAGATTCCGAACGAACTATCAGTTCTTATTTGTTCGCGTTTCGTTAATTAACAAAAATACATCAATCATTGTTTGTAGATGTTAGTCTGCAGCATATGAACATTGTTGCGCGTTGTTGCGTGTTCTTCTTGGGTACATTACTACAAGCTGACGCTTTCTGCTTGGTTTGATTTGGAGCTGTTCAGCAAAGGGTAGCATCACATTACGCGAACACTACGGCCATGTGCGAATATATATGGAAAACTGAACGGACGTTGGACGCACGTAGGCATCAACTCATGGTTCACGCACGGAAGTGGCGTAGACAAGGCAGTCATGTTTCACCTGTGGAATCTGACAAATGCGACGAATAGGCGGCACCGAACGATAGTGCGTGGGTTTGATTTTCAGAAATGGAAGTTGACTCTCGACACCGGATGAAGACTTCGTGGAAGCGTTTACCAGCAACACCGGATGGCAACAGATGACGACGTTAGGCTGATACTGATCAGGTCTGACGAACTGATGATGGAGCAACCGGCCGTGAGCGAGACTATCGATGGGGGTACGTACGCGAAACACAAAAACCCCGAACGAATGCTTCAGTCGGTCGAACGGCTTACGCAGGAGTTGGTGTCCCAGTTGGAAGAACGGCACGTGCGTACTAACCCGGAGGAATGCAGTTCGATCGTTACCGGCGTACAGTTCAAGATAGGCGAAAAGGTAACAACGGGGCCGGGTGGAACGGTTGCCTTGGCGCTGAACGATCGTCTGCACGGTGATCCGCGGGTGGGATTGATTGTGGACGATGAAGGCAATCGGGAGAGCGAAGAACCACCATCCATTCTGTATCAAATGTCGATGCCGTTTGTGCAGCACATCCCGGTCGTGCTTAATTCAATCGATTGCATCTCGCTTGCGCCTTAAGAAGACCGGACGACGCCGGTGGTGACGACCACGAGAACCACGACAATGACTACGGTGGTGACGGCAACGGCGACGGCAACGACGACGACGACGGTGGCGACGAGTCGGGTAATCAAGCCTGTGCGCGTCGTATCCAATCCCGGCTCACCGAGGACGCGAAAGTTACAGCGTGAATCTTCCATCAACAAAGAGGCGGATGAGTCCAAGGTAAATGGCATGCTAGTGCTACCAACGCCGGCTGAATTGTTATACTTTATATAAACGCTAACACCCTGTAATATCTGTATATCTGTCTCTGGAGCTTCTGAATATCTGCAAAAGGAGAATTTCCAGGTTCTAGTATCCCTACACAGGTTCTGCCATCAATTTCGATTGTATAAATGCTAGTTTTAGCTTGTTATTTACTACTTACTTACTTACTCGGCTTGGGGCAAAAATCCTAAAAGCACTTTACGGGTTGGGTCGTCAAGTGTCATTCTCATGGCCCTGACCAGCCCACCGCAGCCTGGCGAGTCTGATCCGCTCCCCGATGGTGAGATCATCGTACAGCTCGTATAGCATCTTCCTCTCGAACGCGGCTCAGGGGGTTTCGTCAGTTTTGGACAGAGTCCATATCTCAGAGTCGTATGTGAGTACTGGGACTATAAATGCTCGGTACAGTCCCAGCTTCATCCGTCGCAACAGGTATTTAGAGTGGAGAAGTTTCTTCAGGTTGTAGTATGACCGGTTGGCAGCCAGTACCCTTGCGCGAGTTAAAAATTGTGCGTTACACTTATAAAGGTTCGGACGCGGATATACACTGAAGACGTCTGGTTTTACTGCTGGTCAAATTAAGAGTGATTTATTTGAACTATTGATACATGTATGTGGATTGGGGGAATTGGATTGGAACAGGAAACGGAGGTGGTGCTGATTCAGCTTCTCGGTTGCTAAGCCATTCGATGCAAACGATATTGGTGCAAGTTCGGTGCGAAGCATAAGCTGACGACGCTGTTGGCGGTCCCGTACGAAACAAAAGCTGACGTCGCAGGAATTACTGGGTCATCGGATGTTCGACCGATGTGTTAACTCGCGTAACTCAATATCAATGTGGTTGTCGGTGGATCTGGACTGACTTATACAAGATGGTTCCCGAAGCTTCCACCTCCGATTGCTCTCTCTAGCGCCAGATAGAAGTGAAGGCAGGCAAGCCCATCTCCCTGGCGCAAGCAAATCTCTCCTGGTGGTAGCAAAGAGCCCTGAGAGTTTTCCATCCACCTTCACCTGGCATGTGATGTTGGCCATTGTCATACTTACAAGCCTGGTAAGCTTGGCCGGCATTCCAAAAGAGCTCATTTCGTCGAGAGGTTTACTCTGGCTATCCAGTCATATGCGGCTTTAAAATCAATGAAGAGATGATAGGAGTGGATCTATTGCTCCGCCATCTTCTCCAAGATTTGCCGCATCGTGAAGATCTGGTCAGTGGTTGATTTTCCGTTTGGAAATCCTCTCTGATAGTTTCCATCTAGTTTTTAGCTATCCGGTAGAAACAGAACAGTCTCACCTTTAGTTGCAGATTGAAATGTTTTGCTTTCCTTTCGTAAATCCTTCTAAATTGAGGCTGTCTCTGCTCGTCTATAGTTGAAAGATAGGTTGGAAAGATTTGAGGAACTTATGCGAAATTAGAAGGGTTATCTAACTGATTAAAAGTCAGGCTTTTGTGTAATTTTTACACACTTATAATTGGTTTGTTTTCAATTTAGAAACCTTTGACTTACATGTGTTTTAAACCTATTTTCCTTAATGTTACTGTAATACTTACTTTTAGTTTTTTTTCGATACTATAATTTCTTTCGAGTCGTAAGGACACAGCTTTTTTGGCTAAAAAAGATTGTTAAAGACCAGGGAAATCTTCTAAAAATCAAGACTCACTCTATAGAAACTACACCCACACACACGGACGCGGAAGTATTTATCCGATTGTATTTATTAATTAATTAGTTTATTTTTTTATTTTTAGGTTAAACCCATAAAGAGCCAAGATGTGAAAAGTGTGAAGAAAGAGCAACAGACCAAACCAGAAACCGTAACCAGAAAGCGTTACGAAGGTTTCGAGCGTTCGGCAACCAGTAGTGCCAAAGTGTGGCGCCGTTACTACCCGCAGAACACTGGCAAAACCTTCCATCGGCAGTCCCATCCATCGTCCGGTTGCGAAACCACTCGCCACAAAACCGTACGCTCAACGTTCGGCGACGAAAAAGCTTCAACCGGACGTGACGCCACCCGGCAGCAAAGAGAAGCTCAAACCACCAGCGGTGCCAGTGGCAGCCGCCGGGATCGGTATAGCACGCCAGGATACGTTCGTGCTGGACAAACCGACGCTGTCGGTGCACGTGCCGAAGGTTGTACCGACTGGCGGGACTACCGATCCGCAGCCGGATGGTAAACCGGTGTCGAAAATCCCACTACCGAAGGGTGAGAAAACTAACACACCACCGAGTCGTATTCCACCGCTGAAGCGGACCACACTCCAGGCGGGAAAGCAGTCATCCAAGCTCGGTGCATTGAAAACGTCTCCCGGTGGTGCGCTTAAGTAACGGCGCATAGCTAGCTTCCTTTTCTCTGTCGCTCTCTTTCGCGTAATCTTAGCTAGCTTATCTCATGGATGGTAGCAATTGAAACAAATACTTTACTATCTTACACATGTGCCCGGCTTGCTTAATAGAAGGCGATACCGTTTGCTGCTGGTCGGGATCGGTCAGATGATTTATCCATTGGCCGGTTAGTCGGGGCCCCGGAGGGTGTTCGATTCCTTTCTTTTCGTCTCTGTTACGTCGCATGTTACCTATTACCAACTAGGCCGAAACAAGCAGACACACACAAACCTGCAAAACCTTGATAGAGTTAGGGATAGAAATGAATTATAAAATAATCATACTTATAGCGATACATGGTTGTCGGCGCCTCCCCCCCCCCCCCCCCCGCCCATCCCCTTTTTTGCTCGCATAGTACGAATTTACGAACGAATATGCATTTTTTAAATCTTTTAGTTAAACGCGACCCATAGTCTGGTGGAGAGCTTTCGCTTGTCTTCGCAACGCAACCTGTAAGAATTTATTAACACAAACCAGAAGAAGGAACAAACGTAGTCGTACAATATTAAGAAAACCGATATTATGAACATCAGTATAGATATTTAAGTTACCTTACTTCGCTTTACCAGCGCATAATACTCTTGTGCAATAATATTAAATAATATACGTGCAAAATGGTCTGGCCCTGTAGACGAATATTTCTAAATATATATATATATATATATATATATATATATATATATATATATATATATATATATATATATATATATATATATTGATGTATATATATATATATGTATATTATATATATATATATATATATATATATATATATATATATATATATATATACATCTATTAATGGACCTGGTCGTATGTTGTAAGAAAAATAATTCACTCTATAGCTTCAAATCTATGCAACAAATATGCTCTATACGTGCCCTATTTCCCCCCAAAACTGGGTTAAAATCTTTCTTGTGAATCAGCCTGCTCAATTGGATCTTGTGTGTGGTAGGGTATGGTGGTACGGTTCGACTCCTGGAGATGGTAAGCGTACAGAAAATTTACAGCATTTTCTATCTCTTACTAATTATCTGTTTGACATTTATGGGGTTATTAGACGAGGGATTTTTCATCGGTGATTTTCTGTCAAAACACGTTTGACAGATAAATGCCGGTCTGAAAAAATGAATTTGACATGCTCAATTCAGATTTCGATCGCGCTGGTTTTTTTCTGTCAAAGTGAGGATTGTTTACATTTTGGAAGCGTTGTTTTGCCTCGCAATTTTTATTGAATATTATTGTCCAGTTTAGTTCATGTGATTTCAAATGAATATTGAAGACCATGTTTTGCTAATGCTAGGAGCGTTATTTGCTACACAAAGCGAAATAAAGCCGCGATCGAAATGGGTAAAAACCAAGTATTTGAAAAGAAGTTCCCTATCGCATTTCAACATGATGGAAGAGCTGACGCTGGAGCCGACGGATTGGCTAAATTACGCCAGAATGGATGAGGAATCATATATGTGGCTTTTGGAGAAGGTCACACCGCTGATCGTGAAGGAAGACACGATTATGAGACCAGCTGTGTCACCACATGAGCGGCTCAGTGCTACACTGAGATTTATCATCAGCGGCAGCTCCAACCAGTGCCTCCGTTTTCAAACAGCAATTTCGCTTTTCGTTCGGCCCGCAATTCTTCGTAACCAGCGGAACATTACGCTGTGACCGAAGAGAATAGAACAAGCACGAAAACCACGCCAGACTGTATTGTTCTGTATATGTTCTTTGAAACATTTGAACAATCATGCTTAGAAAGTGATGTGGGACCAGTTTGAACCGAAAAATCTCTAACCGAATGTTCGTCTGACCAAAGCGCTGTCGGTCACGAAAAAGTATCCCTATCATAATGGCATCGTCATTCGGTGCCCGGCATGGTACGATACGTGTTAATGATAAATATTTCATTCCATTTTAGAATAACGGACAATTCAAAAGTAAAATAATTCGGATGATGGCAAAAAAAATCTGTGCAGCATATTGTGTTATTACACGGACAGCGGGTTTTTTTTTCTGTCAAGCGCCCTATTTGACAGAAAATCACCAACCAAAAAATCCCTCGTGTAATAACCCCATTACCGGAACATTTTTTTCCGGATATTCATTTCCTTCCACTAATTACGAAAAATTCACTAGTAAGCACCGTGAAAGCTTGGAATCAACACCCCCCACCGGACGGATTGTTTTCCCACATGCATTTGACAACAATGTGCATGTAACACAACCAGTGGAGTCCGTGTTGAAATGTTTGAAACGTTTTGCAAAGGAAAAGGATTTATCCCTGGCAGAAAAAAGAAAACAAAATGGCGACGTAAAAGAAGAACTCATGGCGGCAAGGTGTACTCCGTTTGCGCCGGAATATTTTTTGCCTGGTCGCGCAGTTACATTGTGACGGAACCGGTTTGAAGGTATGTCAACGCGAGCTGTCAAATGGAACCGTTTGCCGTGCGGATTTTTGAAGTGTCACATTTCGAAAAATCTTAGTAGGCATGGAAATTGTATGCCGTAGACGGTGAGCCCCGCCGAACTGAAACTATATTACGTAATCGAGCCTTTCGAGAAGCTGAACGCACGGACCTCCACGCCGATAAAATCCATAGAAAATCCGGCCCAAATGGAACGCACGGCCGTCCTGTAGGACAGTTCAACGGGGGAGGATACACCCCCGCTGCAGGCAACGGTCGTGGTGCCCGTGGTGCCCGTGGAAACGGACGAAAAACTGGAGGTTGCTGGTAAGTGGAACGTGAAGTGATGAAGGATGCAATAATGTCGTTCGGTTTTTTCGTTCCTTTATTTCACGGCGCGCCCCGCTAGAGGACAACTCCACGCTGAAGGCAATCGTCGTGCCTGAGGGAAATGCACCGGCTCAACCGGACCAGGCTGCTGGTAGCTAGAATGGCGAAATGTGTGCGCGGTCCGGTAATACCGATGCTAGCTCGCTCGTCTTCTTCTGCTTTTTCTTGAAAGGTGCTGTGCCTGCTTTAGTGGATGACGGCATGGAAATGGACGACGCTCCGGCAGACGATACGCTGGTGAACGATTCACTTGATGATGAGCTGTCTTGAATGCTCAACCAATCATGGAAATCAAGACGCCCTGCTATTTCAGGTAGCACTCTGGGCATGATCTCGAAATCGATGATACGCGTTAGTGATGAGGACACCCCGGCCGACAAATGGCCGCCAAATACATCCAAGCAAAGGCGTCAAGTATCGTTCGATGATGGACCGGTAAAACATCCTCCCCCACCGGGCCAATCTTCGGATTCGTCCGATGATGACAATAGTTCTTTCTGGTCGTGCTTCCGTCGCAGACAGAAGTCGCCGAAATCTCCCGAGCCGTGGCCATCGGGGCTGCAGAAACGGCGCCCACCAACACCCGCAAAGGATGCCAACGGGGCTCGAAGTTAAATCTAAGATTCCGAACGAACTATCAGTTCTTATTTGTTCGCGTTTCGTTAATTAACAAAAATACATCAATCATTGTTTGTAGATGTTAGTCTGCAGCATATGAACATTGTTGCGCGTTGTTGCGTGTTCTTCTTGGGTACATTACTACAAGCTGACGCTTTCTGCTTGGTTTGATTTGGAGCTGTTCAGCAAAGGGTAGCATCACATTACGCGAACACTACGGCCATGTGCGAATATATATGGAAAACTGAACGGACGTTGGACGCACGTAGGCATCAACTCATGGTTCACGCACGGAAGTGGCGTAGACAAGGCAGTCATGTTTCACCTGTGGAATCTGACAAATGCGACGAATAGGCGGCACCGAACGATAGTGCGTGGGTTTGATTTTCAGAAATGGAAGTTGACTCTCGACACCGGATGAAGACTTCGTGGAAGCGTTTACCAGCAACACCGGATGGCAACAGATGACGACGTTAGGCTGATACTGATCAGGTCTGACGAGCTGATGATGGAGCAACCGGCCGTGAGCGAGACTATCAATGGGGGTACGTACGCGAAACACAAAAACCCCGAACGAATGCTTCAGTCGGTCGAACGGCTTACGCAGGAGCTGGTGTCCCAGTTGGAAGAACGGCACGTGCGTACTAACCCGGAGGAATGCAGTTCGATCGTTACCGGCGTACAGTTCAAGATAGGCGAAAAGGTAACAACGGGGCCGGGTGGAACGGTTGCCTTGGCGCTGAACGATCGTCTGCACGGTGATCCGCGGGTGGGATTGATTTGTGCAGCACATCCCGGTCGTGCTTAATTCAATCGATTGCATCTCGCTTGCGCCTATACGACAACCACGACAATGACCGCGGTTGTGACGGCAACGGCGACGGCAACGACGACGACGACGGTGGCGACGAGTCGGGTAATCAAGCCTGTGCGCGTCGTATCCAATCCCGGCTCACCGAGGACGCGAAAGTTACAGCGTGAATCTTCCATCAACAAAGAGGCGGATGAGTCCAAGGTAAATGGCATGCTAGTGCTACCAACGCCGGCTGAATTGTTACACTTTATATAAACGCTAACACCCTGTAATATCTGTATATCAGTCTCTGGAGCTTTACTAGTACGATTCGATTTATTATGTTGTTCGAATATCTGCAAAAGGAGAATTTCCAGGTTCTAGTATCCCTACACAGGTTCTGCCATCAATTTCGATTGTATAAATGCTAGTTTTAGCTTGTTATTTACTACTTACTTACTTACTCGGCTTGGGGCAAAAATCCTAAAAGCACTTTACGGGTTGGGTCGTCAAGTGTCATTCTCATGGCATGACCAGCCCACCGCAGCCTGGCGAGTCTGATCCGCTCCCCGATGGTGAGATCATCGTACAGCTCGTATAGCATCTTCCTCTCGAACGCGGCTCAGAGGGTTTCGTCAGTTTTGGACAGAGTCCATATCTCAGAGTCGTATGTGAGTACTGGGACTATAAATGCTCGGTACAGTCCCAGCTTCATCCGTCGCAACAGGTATTTAGAGTGGAGAAGTTTCTTCAGGCTGTAGTATGACCGGTTGGCAGCCAGTACCCTTGCGCGTAACTCAATATCAATGTGGTTGTCGGTGGATCTGGACTGACTTATACAAGATGGTTCCCGAAGCTTCCACCTCCGATTGCTCTCTCTAGCGCCAGATAGAAGTGAAGGCAGGCAAGCCCATCTCCCTGGCGCAAGCAAATCTCTCCTGGTGGTAGCAAAGAGCCCTGAGAGTTTTCCATCCACCTTCACCTGGCATGTGATGTTGGCCATTGTCATACTTACAAGCCTGGTAAGCTTGGCCGGCATTCCAAAAGTGCTCATTGCGTCGAGAGGTTTACCCTGTAAGTGGTTGATTTTCCGTTTGGAAATCCTCTCTGGTAGTGTCCATCTAGTTTTTAGCTATCCGGTAGAAACAGAACAGTCTCACCTTTAGTTGCAGATTGAAATGTTTTGCTTTCCTTTCGTAAATCCTTCTAAATTGAGGCTGTCTCTGCTCGTCTATAGTTGAAAGATAGGTTGGAAAGATTTGAGGAACTTATGCGAAATTAGAAGGGTTATCTAACTGATTAAAAGTCAGGCTTTTGTGTAATTTTTACACACTTATAATTGGTTTGTTTTCAATTTAGAAACCTTTGACTTACATGTGTTTTAAACCTATTTTCCTTAATGTTACTGTAATACTTACTTTTAGTTTTTTTTCGATACTATAATTTCTTTCGAGTCGTAAGGACACAGCTTTTTTGGCTAAAAAAGATTGTTAAAGACCAGGGAAATCTTCTAAAAATCAAGACTCACTCTATAGAAACTACACCCACACACACGGACGCGGAAGTATTTATCCGATTGTATTTATTAATTAATTAGTTTATTTTTTTATTTTTAGGTTAAACCCATAAAGAGCCAAGATGTGAAAAGTGTGAAGAAAGAGCAACAGACCAAACCAGAAACCGTAACCAGAAAGCGTTACGAAGGTTTCGAGCGTTCGGCAACCAGTAGTGCCAAAGTGTGGCGCCGTTACTACCCGCAGAACACTGGCAAAACCTTCCATCGGCAGTCCCATCCATCGTCCGGTTGCGAAACCACTCGCCACAAAACCGTACGCTCAACGTTCGGCGACGAAAAAGCTTCAACCGGACGTGACGCCACCCGGCAGCAAAGAGAAGCTCAAACCACCAGCGGTGCCAGTGGCAGCCGCCGGGATCGGTATAGCACGCCAGGATACGTTCGTGCTGGACAAACCGACGCTGTCGGTGCACGTGCCGAAGGTTGTACCGACTGGCGGGACTACCGATCCGCAGCCGGATGGTAAACCGGTGTCGAAAATCCCACTACCGAAGGGTGAGAAAACTAACACACCACCGAGTCGTATTCCACCGCTGAAGCGGACCACACTCCAGGCGGGAAAGCAGTCATCCAAGCTCGGTGCATTGAAAACGTCTCCCGGTGGTGCGCTTAAGTAACGGCGCATAGCTAGCTTCCTTTTCTCTGTCGCTCTCTTTCGCGTAATCTTAGCTAGCTTATCTCATGGATGGTAGCAATTGAAACAAATACTTTACTATCTTACACATGTGCCCGGCTTGCTTAATAGAAGGCGATACCGTTTGCTGCTGGTCGGGATCGGTCAGATGATTTATCCATTGGCCGGTTAGTCGGGGCCCCGGAGGGTGTTCGATTCCTTTCTTTTCGTCTCTGTTACGTCGCATGTTACCTATTACCAACTAGCCCGAAACAAGCAGACACACACAAACCTGCAAAACCTTGATAGAGTTAGGGATAGAAATGAATTATAAAATAATCATATTTATAGCGATATATGGTTGTCCGCGCCTCCCCCCCCCCCCCCCCACCATCCATCCCCTTTTTTGCTCGCATAGTACGAATTTACGAACGAATGTGCATTTTTTAAATCTTTTAGTTAAACGCGACCCCATAGTCTAGTGGAGAGCTTTCGCTTGTACTCGCAACGCAACCAGTAAGAATTTATTTACACATACCAGAAGAAGGAGCAAACGTAGCCGCACAATACTAAGAAAACCGATATTATGAACATCAGTATAGATATCTAAGTTACCTTACTTCGCTTTACCAGCGCATAATACTCTTGTGTAATTTAAATAATATACGTGCAAAATGGTCTGGCCCTGTAGACGAATAATTCTAAATATATATATATATATATATATATATATATATATATATATATATATATATATATATATATATATATATATATATATATATATATATATATATATATACATCTATTAATGGACCTTGTCGTACGGTTTAAGAAAAATAATAAACCCTATAGCTTCAAATCTATGCAACAAATATGTATACGTGCCCTATTTCCCCCCAAAACTGGGTTAAAATCTTTCTTGTGAATCAGCCTACTCAATTGGATCTTGTGTGTGGTAGGGTATGATGGTACGGTTCGACTCCTGGAGATGGTAAGCGTCCAGAAAATTTAAAGAATTTTCTCCATCTTACAGGCCTACCAAACCACTTTTTACGGACGTAGATTGATGGATCCTGCTCAACAAAACGCAGGCAGCTAGTTTAGCGCCAACGATTCTTCACAAATGCAGGCGACTATTAGCCCCAGTGTTTAAGGCGGCCTGTATGCAGCAGCATAGATACCACGTGAATCTAGCTGGTACAACTGTGAGGAACCACTGTTAACCGTCTGCAGTACTGGTGGTAAGCACGGACCCTTGCCCCCTTGCCCTAGACAAATCCCAACTTTTCCCTATTCAACATCGCTTCCGGGAAAATTGCCATGCTACTTGTGTGCTGTCGACAGTCAAAAGCTTCGTCATCGTTTGCGTACATTGTATGCGAGTCTCACACCTACGACCCACAGCTGTTAGGATTTAAATTGAGGTTGAATGCGTTGAATACCGGGCCGTTGTAATGACCAGCAATAGAGACCGTTCTCTGGAAGCAGTTTATCTGTTAGAAAGTGTTAATCTCACGGAGTTCTGCCGAGGACTTGCCCTAGCCCGTGTTTACGTGCAGGATGTGGTGGAACATGGGAAGGAATCACCTACCGGAGAACCGTTACAACCGGTGATGCTGCGTGCGAAGAAATGTGGGCCTAAAAGAAGAAAAAGAAGAAGAAACTAATTATCTGTTTGACATTTACCGGAACATTATTTTCCGGATATTAATTTCCTTCCACTAATTACGAAAAATTCACTAGTAAGCACCGTGAAAGCTTGGAATCAACACCCCCCACCGGACGGATTGTTTTCCCACAAGCATTTGACAACAATGTGCATGTAACACAACCAGTGGAGTCCGTGTTGAAATGTTTGAAACGTTTCGCAAAGGAAAAGGATTTATCCCTGGAAGAAAAAAGAAAACAAAATGGCGACGTAAAAGAAGAACTCATGGCGGCAAGGTGTACTCCGTTTGCGCCGGAATATTTTTTGCCTGATCGCGCAGTTACATTGTAACGGAACCGGTTTGAAGGTATGTCAACTCGAGCTGTCAAATGGAACCGATTGCCGTGCGGATTTTTGAAGTGTCACATTTCGAAAAATCTTAGTAGGCATGGAAATTGTATGCCGTAGACGGTGAGCCCCGCCGAACTGAAACTATATTACGTAATCGAGCCTTTCGAGAAGCTGAACGCACGGACCTCCACGCCGATAAAATCCATAGAAAATCCGGCCCAAATGGAACGCACGGCCGTCCTGTAGGACAGTTCAACGGGGGAGGATACACCCCCGCTGCAGGCAACGGTCGTGGTGCCCGTGGTGCCCGTGGAAACGGACGAAAAACTGGAGGTTGCTGGTAAGTGGAACGTGAAGTGATGAAGGATGCAATAATGTCGTTCGGTTCTTTCGTTCCTTTCGTTTACGGCGCGCCCCGCTAGAGGACAACTCCACGCTGAAGGCAATCGTCGTGCCAGAGGGAAATGCACCGGCTCAACCGGACCAGGCTGCTGGTAGGTAGAATGGCGAAATGTGCCGGTAATACAGATGCTAGCTCGCTCGTCTTCTTCGGCTTTTTCTTGAAAGGTGCTGTGTCTGCTTTAGTGGATGACGGCATGGAAATGGACGACGCTCCGGCAGACGATACGCTGGTGAACGATTCACTTGATGATGAGCTGTCTTGAATGCTCAACCAATCATGGAAATCTAGACGCCCTGCTATTTCAGGTAGCACTCTGGGCATGATCTCGAAATCGATGATACGCGTTAGTGATGAGGACACCCTGGCCGACAAATGACCGCCAAATACATCCAAGCAAAGGCGTCAAGTATCGTTCGATGATGGACCGGTAAAACATCCTCCCCCACCGGGCCAATCGTCGGATTCGTCCGATGATGACAATAGTTCTTTCTGGTCGTGCTTCCGTCGCAGACAGAAGTAGCCGAAATCTCCCGAGCCGGGGCCATCGGGGCTGCAGAAACGGCGCCCACCAACACCCGCAAAGGATGCCAACGGGGCTCGAAGTTAAATCTAAGATTCCGAACGAACTATCAGTTCTTATTTGTTCGCGTTTCGTTAATTAACAAAAATACATCAATCATTGTTTGTAGATGTTAGTCTGCAGCATATGAACATTGTTGCGCGTTGTTGCGTGTTTTTCTTGGGCACATTACTACAAGCTGACGCTTTCTGCTTGGTTTGGTTTGGAGCTGTTCAGCAAAGGGTAGCATCACATTACGCGAACACTACGGCCATGTGCGAATATATATGGAAAACTGAACGGACGTTGGACGCACGTAGGCATCAACTCATGGTTCACGCACGGAAAAGGCGTAGACAAGGCAGTCATGTTTCACCTGTGGAATCTGACAAATGCGACGAATAGGCGGCACCGGACGATAGTGCGTGGGTTTGATTTTCAGAAATGGAAGTTGACTCTCGACACCGGATGAAGACTTCGTGGAAGCGTTTACCAGCAACACCGGATGGCAACAGATGACGACGTTAGGCTGATACTGATCAGGTCTGACGAGCTGATGATGGAGCAACCGGCCGTGAGCGAGACTATCGATGGGGGTACGTACGCGAAACACAAAAACCCCGAACGAATGCTTCAGTCGGTCGAACGGCTTACGCAGGAGCTGGTGTCCCAGTTGGAAGAACGGCACGTGCGTACTAACCCGGAGGAATGCAGTTCGATCGTTACCGGCATACAGTTCAAGATAGGCGAAAAGGTAACAACGGGGCCGGGTGGAACGGTTGCCTTGGCGCTGAACGATCGTCTGCACGGTGATCCGCGGGTGGGATTGATTGTGGACGATGAAGGCAATCGGGAGAGCGAAGAACCACCATCCATTCTGTATCAAATGTCGATGCCGTTTGTGCAGCACATCCCGGTCGTGCTTAATTCAATCGATTGCATCTCGCTTGCGCCTTTAGAAGACCGGACGACGCCGGTGGTGACGACCACGAGAACCACGACAATGACTACGGTGGTGACGGCAACGGCGACGGCAACGACGACGACGACGGTGGCGACGAGTCGGGTAATCAAGCCTGTGCGCGTCGTATCCAATCCCGGCTCACCGAGGACGCGAAAGTTACAGCGTGAATCTTCCATCAACAAAGAGGCGGATGAGTCCAAGGTAAATGGCATGCTAGTGCTACCAACGCCGGCTGAATTGTTACACTTTATATAAACGCTAACACCCTGTAATATCTGTATATCAGTCTCTGGAGCTTTACTAGTACGATTCGATTTATTATGTTGTTCGAATATCTGCAAAAGGAGAATTTCCAGGTTCTAGTATCCCTACACAGGTTCTGCCATCAATTTCGATTGTATAAATGCTAGTTTTAGCTTGTTATTTACTACTTACTTACTTACTCGGCTTGGGGCAAAAATCCTAAAAGCACTTTACGGGTTGGGTCGTCAAGTGTCATTCTCATGGCATGACCAGCCCACCGCAGCCTGGCGAGTCTGATCCGCTCCCCGATGGTGAGATCATCGTACAGCTCGTATAGCATCTTCCTCTCGAACGCGGCTCAGAGGGTTTCGTCAGTTTTGGACAGAGTCCATATCTCAGAGTCGTATGTGAGTACTGGGACTATAAATGCTCTGTACAGTCCCAGCTTCATCCGTCGCAACAGGTATTTAGAGTGGAGAAGTTTCTTCAGGTTGTAGTATGACCGGTTGGCAGCCAGTACCCTTGGGTGTAACTCAATATCAATGTGGTTGTCGGTGGATCTGGACTGACTTATACAAGATGGTTCCCGAAGCTTCCACCTCCGATTGCTCTCTCTAGCGCCAGATAGAAGTGAAGGCAGGCAAGCCCATCTCCCTGGCGCAAGCAAATCTCTCCTGGTGGTAGCAAAGAGCCCTGAGAGTTTTCCATCCACCTTCACCTGGCATGTGAAGTTGGCCATTGTCATACTTACAAGCCTGGTAAGCTTGGCCGGCATTCCAAAAGAGCTCATTGCGTCGAGAAGTTTACCCTTGCTATGCTGTCATATGGGGCTTTAAAATCAATGAAGAGATGATAGGAGTGGATCTATTGCTCCGCCATCTTCTCCAAGATTTGCCGCATCGTGAAGATCTGGTCAGTGGTTGATTTTCCGTTTGGAAATCCTCTCTGATAGTTTCCATCTAGTTTTTAGCTATCCGGTAGAAACAGAACAGTCTCACCTTTAGTTGCAGATTGAAATGTTTTGCTTTCCTTTCGTAAATCCTTCTAAATTGAGGCTGTCTCTGCTCGTCTATAGTTGAAAGATAGGTTAGAAAGATTTCAGGAACTTATGCGAAATTAGAAGGGTTATCTACCTGATCCCACAACCCACACACAACCCCAACCCACACACACGCACGCGGAAGTATTTATCTGATTGTATTAATTAATTAATTTACTTTTTTTTTATTTTTAGGTTAAACCCATAAAAATCCAAGATGTGAAAAGTGTGAAGAAAGAGCAACAGACCAAAATCGCCAAACCGGTAGTGGAAACCGTTACGAAGGTTTCCCGCGTTCGGCAACCAGTATTGCCAAAGGGTGGCGCCATTATTACCGGCAGAACACCGGCAAAACCTTCCATCGGCAGTCCCATCCATCGTCCGGTTGCGAAACCACTCGCCACAAAACCGTACGCTCAACGTTCGGCGACGAAAAAGCTTCAACGTGACGCCACCCGGCAGCAAGCAGAAGCTCAAACCACCAGCGGTGCCAGTGGCAGCCGCCGGATGGTAAACCGATGTCGAAAATCCCACTACCGAAGGGTGAGAAAACTAACACACCACCGAGTCGTATTCCACCGCTGAAGCGGACCACACTTCAGGCGGGAAAGCAGTCATCCAAGCTCGGTGCATTGAAAACGTCTCCAGATGGTGCCCTTAAGAAGTAACGGCGCATAGCTAGCTTCCTTTTCTCTGTCGCTCTCTTTCGCGTAATCTTAGCTAGCTTATCTCATGGATGGTAGCAATTGAAACAAATACTTTACTATCTTACACACGTGCCCGGCTTGCTTAATAGAAGGCGATACCGTTTGCTGCTGGTCGGGATCGGTCAGATGATTTATCCATTGGCCGGTTAGTCGGGGCCCCGGAGGGTGTTCGATTCCTTTCTTTTCGTCTCTGTTACGTCGCATGTTACCTATTACCAACTAGCCCGAAACAAGCAGACACACACAAACCTGCAAAACCTTGATAGAGTTAGGGATAGAAATGAATTATAAAATAATCATATTTATAGCGATATATGGTTGTCCGCGCCTCCCCCCCCCCCCCCCCACCCTCCATCCCCTTTTTTGCTCGCATAGTACGAATTTACGAACGAATGTGCATTTTTTAAATCTTTTAGTTAAACGCGACCCCATAGTCTGGTGGAGAGCTTTCGCTTGTACTCGCAACGCAACCAGTAAGAATTGATTTACACATACCAGAAGAAGGAGAAATCGTAGCCGTACAATACTAAGAAAACCGATATTATGAACATCAGTATAGATATCTAAGTTACCTTACTTCGCTTTACCAGCGCATAATACTCTTGTGTAATTTAAATAATATACGTGCAAAATGGTCTGGCCCTGTAGACGAATAATTCTAAATATATATATATATATATATATATATATATATATATATATATTTATATATATATATATATATATATATATATATATATATATATATATATACATCTATTAATGGACCTTGTCGTACGGTGTAATAGTTTTTTCATTTATCTTTCTATAATCAATTTCCATTCTAAATTTTTTCTGACCTGACGCATCCTCCTTTTTGGTACTATCCAGACTGGGGATGTCCAAGCTGATCGGGATGGTCTAATTATACCCGTTTCTAAAAGAGTTTTTATTTGTTTGTTTACCTCGCTTGTGTATGCCGCAGGATAAGGATACACATTTTGATGGACGGGAATACTGTCGGTGGTGTTTATTGTACATTCGACATTTGTAGTGCAGGTTAATGCTAAATCTGGTTCATGAAAAACGTGCTTATTCCTACACAGCACATCTGTCAGCATTTTCCTGTTAGTTTCATTTAAATGATTGGTACGAAAATCAAGTAAATGATTTTCCTTTTTATTTTCATAGGTAAGCAAAGGTATTTTGAAAGGATAACCTTCATCCGTTATTATTGTAAAAACATCTGTTTTGAAATAAAGGTTAGCATCGAGTGTTTTAAGCATACTGGTGCCTATGATGCCAAGAAAGAATGGATGAAAATCATACATAACAAATTGAAACTTCTGGCTTGATTTTGGTTCAAAAAATGCTATGTCAATTGCTGAGGTTACTTTAAAATTTCCATTAGCACTTTTAATGGTACCACTAGAATAATCATACGGTTTAGATTTTTTGTAGGCTAAAGCTTATTTGGGTGAAATTAAAGTGATATTTGATCCACAGTCTATTAAAAAGGGAAATTCTCCTTGTGTTGTCCGCAATGTGATGTAGGAGAGAAATGGTTTCACCACAGTACGGACCAATCTAAAAAATTAGTTTCTGGTTCGTTCCTGACAGCAGGGGTTACACTTGTTAGATTTGTTTCATTTAATGGTGGTGCCGTTTGGACATATTCAAGCGGAGCATCCACTGAATAGGTTTGCTTTTGCTGCCAAGGAGAAGATTGAGCTCCTTTTTGGTCATATACCGGTCGATTGGCATAATTAATAGCATTCGATCGTAGGGATGGATCGACTTCCATCGGTTGAGGATAGTTAATTTCTGTTGCGGTTTAAGATTCTGTTCTGGAAGATTGTATCGAGGTTGACTTGGACCAGGTTGATTATAGGTAGTTGTAGGAAAATGATTCCTCTGTTGATAATGGTTTCCTTGGAAGTTTCGATATCTTGGGGGTAGTGGTGGTGTTTGATGCACATTATTGTTATGGTAACTGTGCCGCTGGGGAGATGGTACGTGTAGATCTCTTGGTCTAGGTATTTGATTCGAACGAGTCTCACCCTTAAATGGTGCCGATCTCATGTTCATATTGCAGTATTCTAGGCAATAATTGAAAGCAGCATTTAAGTTGGGTGGACTATTATTTTTTTAATAAAAAGCAAAGAGGACTTTCTAGACCTCTAATGAAGCAATCTAACGCTTTCTCTCTAAAGTAAGAAGCGTGTGCTTCAGCATTGATAGAGTACTTCGGGTCGGTGTATATTTGGGTTATAATTGCACTTTGCAAATCGTTAACACGACTGAAGTAGCTGCTTAATGGATCTGTTGCTTTTTTACTGATCCCAGTAAGTTCGTGATCAAGTGTTTTCAGTTCTCTTTTGTCTTTATAGTAGAGCAAAAGAGTGCTTTTAATGGATGACCAATCACCAGCTATTCCATTGGTATTAATAACTTCGGCTGCTTCGCCTCTAATTTTTTTCCTTATTGTTCCTTCGATTATATGAAAAAAGGTGCAATCTCGTGGGACTCTAGCGTACATATGTAGAACCTTTTCTACTTCCATGACCCACGCCATTAATTCATTCGCCTTCTCTTCAAAGGTTGGGAGATCTCGTACATAGTCGAGAATTTTCCACATGCTAACAAACTCGTCATAGCTCATAGTACTAGAAGGTGCAGAAGTAGTCATTCTATTTTTTTCGAAACAATTAAACCTTCTATCTTTCCTATCGTCCACCATATGACAATAATATTAATTTTTGTTCCCTTTTCACTTTTTTCACTGATCTAAACACTGATTTAACTGATTTTTATCAAATTTAACTTTCATTTTAATTTCCCCACTTATGAATAATAATTTGTGACTCACGATACGATCAACAATGCTGCGCCAATGTTGAAACACATGCTGCGTCCGATGACCGATTCTCGATGTTCTGGGTTGATCCGGTTTGGCACTGCCTACTGAGGACCCTTCGGCGTCTGTTCGGGAGACTTGTCCACGAATTGCTGGTCACGATGACGTCTTCCTCGTTGTCGTCGTGCAGGTTTCTTATAACTTCATATCACCTCACTTTTAGACTTGGAGGTCCCATTTCGGGCGCCAGTTAACTTTTTGGAAAGATTTTCTATCGGGTTACGACGTTCGGACGTGATCTTGCGGAGCAGAGAACTATGACCGTTTCAGTTTGCGGTTAGACGTAGAGTGGTTTATTTTCTAAGATTTTACAAAATATTTTGGGTCGGGAAGGAAGGATGTGGAAGGAACGAAAAACAACAAGAACAGGTAAGCGAAGGATCGTTGATGGTCCGAGGGTCGACGGCGATAACGGTTTTATCTCGGAATATGAATAATTATTTGTTGAGGACGGCGGAAGTGAAGGATCGCTTGAACGTGATCGTACTTGTTTTGGACGTTTGTTAACTCACGCTCTTTTGATTTGTTCGCTCAACGCACTGACTATTCCAATTGTCCACTAATCCGGTAATCAACAAGAGACGCCAATCTTACGCGCCCAAATTATCTACGCGCGATGGTTCACTAAGGTTGCTGACCGACTCGACGCCATCTTTCGCACACACATTACCACTTGGGTCGGCGTACTCTTTTTACCCAACTCGAAACGACGCTAAGCGATCGCACACTCTAATTGATTTGCATATGCACACGACGCGCCTTATTTTGTTTACGCAGCACACTGTTGTTAATATTGTACTTTTGTGTTTTCTCCAACAGTCTAAAGTTCATGTCCCTTTTCACAATTTACAACACAAAATGTATTCCGTTTATCCGTTGGTCTCCTAATTGGTAAATCCTTGCCTCCTTACAAGAGTCACATACACACAAGCAGACGATAAATGTCCGTCATTGATTTAAGTACAACGATTTTCTACCGAAGGTTCGACCACACCACTCTTCTTATACACACACGGCTTCCTGACTACAATTTACTACTATCCGGTTCGAAGGACCAAATGTTCGATAGCTTAACTGGTTCTTTCGGATCGTTGCTGTGACTCGCTTGGGGTTTACCTTCAGACTTAAATTACAAATGTATTCTCACCTATTTAGTTACAATATTCCACTAATACTATTGCCTATCCTAAACCTGAACTATACAAATATACTTACATTAAATTCATGTTAATCGGGTTGCCTACTCATAGGCGCAACACTACCCTTTGCTGAACAGCTCCAAATCAAACCAAGCAGAAAGCGTCAGCTTGTAGTAATGTGCCCAAGAAGAACACGCAACAACGCGCAACAATGTTCATATGCTGCAGATCAACATCTAGAAACAATGATTGATGTATTTTTGTTAATTAACGAAATAAGAACTGATAGTTCGTTCGGAATCTTAGATTTAACTTCGAGCCCCGTCATTACTCATCATCCTTGTTGGAATCCATTGCGGGTATTGGTGGGCGCCGTTTCTGCAGCCCCGATGGCCCCGGCTCGGGAGATTTCGGCGACTTCTGTCTGCGACGGAAGCACGACCAGAAAGAACTATTGTCATCATCGGACTAATCCGACGATTGGCCCTGTGGGGGAGGATGTTTTACCGGTCCATCATCGAACGATACCTGACGCCTTTGCTTGGGTGTATTTGGCGGCCAATTGTCGGCCGGGGTGTCCTCATCACTAGCGCTTATCATCGATTTCGAGATCATGCCCAGAGTGTTACCCGAAATAGCAGGGCGCCTGGATTTCCATGATTGGTTGAGCATTCAAGACAGCTCATCATCAAGTGAATCGTTCACCAGCGTATCGTCTGCCGGAGCGTCGTCCATTTCCATGCCGTCATCCACTAAAGCAGACACAGCACCTTTCAAGAAAAAGCAGAAGAAGACGAGCGAGCTAGCATCGGTATTACCGGACCGCGCACACATTTCGCCATTCTAGCTACCAGCAGCCTGGTCCGGTTGAGCCGGTGCATTTCCCTCAGGCACGACGATTGCCTTCAGCGTGGAGTTGTCCTCCAGCGGGGCGCGCCGTAAACGAAAGGAACGAAAGAACCGAACGACATTATTGCATCCTTCATCACTTCACGTTCCACTTACCAGTAGCCTCCAGTTTTTCGTCCGTTTCCACGGGCACCACGGGCACCACGACCGTTGCCTGCAGCGGGGGTGTATCCTCCCCCGTTGAACTGTCCTACAGGACGGCCGTGCGTTCCATTTGGGCCGGATTTTCTATGGATTTTATCGGCGTGGAGGTCCGTGCGTTCAGCTTCTCGAAAGGCTCGATTACGTAATATAGTTTCAGTTCGGCGGGGCTCACCGTCTACGGCATACAATTTCCATGCCTACTAAGATTTTTCGAAATGTGACACTTCAAAAATCCGCACGGCAAACGGTTCCATTTGACAGCTCGCGTTGACATACCTTCAAACCGGTTCCGTTTACAATGTAACTGCGCGACCAGGCAAAAAATATTCCGGCGCAAACGGAGTACACCTTGCCGCCATGAGTTCTTCTTTACGTCGCCATTTTGTTTTCTTTTTTCTGCCAGGGATAAATCCTTTTCCTTTGCGAAACGTTTCAAACATTTCACACGGACTCCACTGGTTGTGTTACATGCACATTGTTGTCAAATGCTTGTGGGAAAACAATCCGTCCGGTGGGGGGTGTTGATTCCAAGCTTTCACGGTGCTTACTAGTTAATTTTTCGTAATAGTGGAAGGAAATGAATATCCGGAAAAAAATGTTCCGGTAAATGTCAAACAGATAATTAGTAAGAGGGAGAAAATGCTGTAAATTTTCTGGACGCTTACCATCTCCAGGAGTCGAACCGTACCACCATACCCTACCACACAACAGATCCAATTGAGCAGGCTGATTCACTAGAAAGATTTTAACCCAGTTTTGGGGAAATAGGGCACGTATAGAGCATATTTGTTGCATAGATTTGAAGCTATAGAGTGAATTATTTTTCTTACACCGTACGACAAGGTCCATTAATTGATGTATATATATATATATATATATATATATATATATATATATATATATATATTCATATATAGGGTAGGGTATGGTGGTACGGTTCGACTCCTGGAGATGGTAAGCGTCCAGAAAATTTACAGCATTTTCTCCCTCTTACTAATTATCTGTTTGACATATACCGCAACATTTTTTTCCGGATATTAATTTCCTTCCACTAATTACGAAAAATTAACTAGTAAGCACCGTGAAAGGTTGGAATCAACACCCCCCACCGGACGGATTGTTTTCCCACAAGCATTTGACAACAATGTGCATGTAACACAACCAGTGGAGTCCGTGTTGAAATGTTTGAAACGTTTCGCAAAGGAAAAGGATTTATCCCTGGCAGAAAAAGAAAACAAAATGGCGACGTAAAAGAAGAACTCATGGCGGCAAGGTGTACTCCGTTTGCGCCGGAATATTTTTTGCCTGGTCGCGCAGTTACATTGTAACGGAACCGGTTTGAAGGTATGTCAACGCGAGCTGTCAAATGGAACCGTTTGCCGTGCGGATTTTTGAAGTGTCACATTTCGAAAAATCTTAGTAGGCATGGAAATTGTATGCCGTAGACGGTGAGCTCCGCCGAACTGAAACTATATTACGTAATCGAGCCTTTCGAGAAGCTGAACGCACGGACCTCCACGCCGATAAAATCCATAGAAAATCCGGCCCAAATGGAACGCACGGCCGTCCTGTAGGACAGTTCAACGGGGGAGGATACACCCCCGCTGCAGGCAACGGTCGTGGTGCCCGTGGTGCCCGTGGAAACGGACGAAAAACTGGAGGTTGCTGGTAAGTGGAACGTGAAGTGATGAAGGATGCAATAATGTCGTTCGGTTCTTTCGTTCCTTTCGTTTACGGCGCGCCCCGCTGGAGGACAACTCCACGCTGCAGGCAATCGTCGGGCCAGGGGGAAATGCACCGGCTCAACCGGACCAGGCTGCTGGTAGCTAGAATGGCGAAATGTGTGCGCGATCCGGTAATACCGATGCTAGCTCGCTCGTCTTCTTCTGCTTTTTCTTGAAAGGTGCTGTGCCTGCTTTAGTGGATGACGGCATGGAAATGGACGACGCTGGCAGACGATACGCTGGTGAACGATTCACTTGATGATGAGCTGTCTTGAATGCTCAACCAATCATGGAAATCCAGGCGCCCTGCTATTTCGGGTAACACTCTGGGCATGATCTCGAAATCGATGATAAGCGCTAGTGATGAGGACACCCCGGCCGACAATTGGCCGCCAAATACACCCAAGCAAAGGCGTCAGGTATCGTTCGATGATGGACCGGTAAAACATCCTCCCCCACAGGGCCCATCGTCGGATTAGTCCGATGATGACAATAGTTCTTTCTGGTCGTGCTTCCGTCGCAGACAGAAGTCGCCGAAATCTCCCGAGCCGGGGCCATCGGGGCTGCAGAAACGGCGCCCACCAATACCCGCAATGGATGCCAACAAGGATGATGAGTAATGACGGGGCTCGAAGTTAAATCTAAGATTCCGAACGAACTATCAGTTCTTATTTCGTTAATTAACAAAAATACATCAATCATTGTTTGTAGATGTTGATCTGCAGCATATGAACATTGTTGCGCGTTGTTGCGTGTTCTTCTTGGGCACATTACTACAAGCTGACGCTTTCTGCTTGGTTTGATTTGGAGCTGTTCAGCAAAGGGTAGTGTTGCGCCTATGAGTAGGCAACCCGATTAACATGAATTTAATGTAAGTATATTTGTATAGTTCAGGTTTAGGATAGGCATTAGTATTAGTGGAATATTGTAACTAAATAGGTGAGAATACATTTGTAATTTTAGTCTGAAGGTAAACCCCAAGCGAGTCACAGCAACGATCCGAAAGAACCAGTAAAGCTATCGAACATTTGGTCCTTCGAACCGGATAGTAGTAAATTGTAGTCAGGAAGCCGTGTGTTATAAGAAGAGTGGTGTGGTCGAACCTTCGGTAGAAAATCGTTGTACTTAAATCAATGACGGACATTTATCGTCTGCTTGTGTGTATGTGACTCTTGTAAGGAGGCAAGGATTTACCAATTAGGAGACCAACGGATAAACGGAATACATTTTGTGTTGTAAATTGTGAAAAGGGACATGAACTTTAGACTGTTGGAGAAAACACAAAGTACAATATTAACAACAGTGTGCTGCGTAAACAAAATAAGGCGCGTCGTGTGCATATGCAAATCAATTAGAGTGTGCGATCGCTTAGCGTCGTTTCGAGTTGGGTAAAAAAGAGTACGCCGACCCAAGTGGTAATGTGTGTGCGAAAGATGGCGTCGAGTCGGTCAGCAACCTTAGTGAACCATCGCGCGTAGATAATTTGGGCGCGTAAGATAGGCGTCTCTTGTTGATTACCGGATTAGTGGACAATTGGAATAGTCAGTGCGTTGAGCGAACAAATCAAAAGAGCGTGAGTTAACAAACGTCCAAAACAAGTACGATCACGTTCAAGCGATCCTTCACTTCCGCCGTCCTAAACCGGTGGGGGGTGTTGATTCCAACCTTTCACGGTGCTTACTAGTTAATTTTTCGTAATTAGTGGAAGGAAATTAATATCCGGAAAAAAATGTTGCGGTATATGTCAAACAGATAATTAGTAAGAGGGAGAAAATGCTGTAAATTTTCTGGACGCTTACCATCTCCAGGAGTCGAACCGTACCACCATACCCTACCCTATATATGAATATATATATAATATATATATATAATATATATATATATACATCTATTAATGGACCTTGTCGTACGGTGTAAGAAAAATAATTCACTCTATAGCTTCAAATCTATGCAACAAATATGCTCTATACGTGCCCTATTTCCCCCAAAACTGGGTTAAAATCTTTCTAGTGAATCAGCCTGCTCAATTGGATCTTGTGTGTGGTAGGGTATGGTGGTACGGTTCGACTCCTGGAGATGGTAAGCGTCCAGAAAATTTACAGCATTTTCTCCCTCTTACTAATTATCTGTTTGACATATACCGCAACATTTTTTCCGGATATTAATTTCCTTCCACTAATTACGAAAAATTAACTAGTAAGCACCGTGAAAGGTTGGAATCAACACCCCCCACCGGACGGATTGTTTTCCCACAAGCATTTGACAACAATGTGCATGTAACACAACCAGTGGAGTCCGTGTTGAAATGTTTGAAACGTTTCGCAAAGGAAAAGGATTTATCCCTGGCAGAAAAAAGAAAACAAAATGGCGACGTAAAAGAAGAACTCATGGCGGCAAGGTGTACTCCGTTTGCGCCGGAATATTTTTTGCCTGGTCGCGCAGTTACATTGTAACGGAACCGGTTTGAAGGTATGTCAACGCGAGCTGTCAAATGGAACCGTTTGCCGTGCGGATTTTTGAAGTGTCACATTTCGAAAAATCTTAGTAGGCATGGAAATTGTATGCCGTAGACGGTGAGCTCCGCCGAACTGAAACTATATTACGTAATCGAGCCTTTCGAGAAGCTGAACGCACGGACCTCCACGCCGATAAAATCCATAGAAAATCCGGCCCAAATGGAACGCACGGCCGTCCTGTAGGACAGTTCAACGGGGGAGGATACACCCCCGCTGCAGGCACGGTCGTGGTGACCGTGGTGCCGTGGAAACGGACGAAAAACTGGAGGTTGCTGGTAAGTGGAACGTGAAGTGATGAAGGATGCAATAATGTCGTTCGGTCTTTCGTTCCTTTCGTTTACGGCGCGCCCCGCTGGAGGACAACTCCACGATGCAGGCAATCGTCGGGCCAGGGGGGAAATGCACCGGCTCAACCGGACCAGGTGCTGGTAGCTAGAATGGCGAAATGTGTGCGCGATCGGTAATACCGATGCTAGCTCGCTCGTCTTTTCTGCTTTTTCTTGAAAGGTGCTGTGCCTGCTTTAGTGGACGACGGCATGGAAATGGACGACGCTCCGGCAGACGATACGCTGGTGAACGATTCACTTGATGATGAGCTGTCTTGAATGCTCAACCAATCATGGAAATCCAGGCGCCCTGCTATTTCGGGTAACACTCTGGGCATGATCTCGAAATCGATGATAAGCGCTAGTGATGAGGACACCCCGGCCGACAATTGGCCGCCAAATACACCCAAGCAAAGGCGTCAGGTATCGTTCGATGATGGACCGGTAAAACATCCTCCCCCACAGGGCCCATCGTCGGATTAGTCCGATGATGACAATAGTTCTTTCTGGTCGTGCTTCCGTCGCAGACAGAAGTCGCCGAAATCTCCCGAGCCGGGGCCATCGGGGCTGCAGAAACGGCGCCCACCAATACCCGCAATGGATGCCAACAAGGATGATGAGTAATGACGGGGCTCGAAGTTAAATCTAAGATTCCGAACGAACTATCAGTTCTTATTTCGTTAATTAACAAAAATACATCAATCATTGTTTGTAGATGTTGATCTGCAGCATATGAACATTGTTGCGCGTTGTTGCGTGTTCTTCTTGGGCACATTACTACAAGCTGACGCTTTCTGCTTGGTTGATTTGGAGCTGTTCAGCAAAGGGTAGTGTTGCGCCTATGAGTAGGCAACCCGATTAACATGAATTTAATGTAAGTATATTTGTATAGTTCAGGTTTAGGATAGGCATAGTATTAGTGAATATTGTAACTAAATAGGTGAGAATACATTTTGTAATTTTAGTCTGAAGGTAAACCCCAAGCGAGTCACAGCAACGATCCGAAAGAACCAGTAAAGCTATCGAACATTTGGTCCTTCGAACCGGATAGTAGTAATTGTAGTCAGGAAGCCGTGTGTGTATAAGAAGAGTGGTGTGGTCGAACCTTCGGTAGAAAATCGTTGTACTTAAATCAATGACGGACATTTATCGTCTGCTTGTGTGTATGTGACTCTTGTAAGGAGGCAAGGATTTTACCAATTAGGAGACCAACGGATAAACGGAATACATTTTGTGTTGTAAATTGTGAAAAGGGACATGAACTTTAGACTGTTGGAGAAAACACAAAAGTACAATATTAACAACAGTGTGCTGCGTAAACAAAATAAGGCGCGTCGTGTGCATATGCAAATCAATTAGAGTGTGCGATCGCTTAGCGTCGTTTCTCGAGTTGGGTAAAAAAGAGTACGCCGACCCAAGTGGTAATGTGTGTGCGAAAGATGGCGTCGAGTCGGTCAGCAACCTAGTGAACCATCGCGCGTAGATAATTTGGGCGCGTAAGATAGGCGTCTCTTGTTGATTACCGGATTAGTGGACAATTGGAATAGTCAGTGCGTTGAGCGAAACAAATCAAAAGAGCGTGAGTTAACAAACGTCCAAAACAAGTACGATATATATATATATATATATATATAGATATATATATATATAGATATATATATATATATATATATATATATATATATATATATATATATATATTTTCATCGTCCGAACTTTAACAAGAACATTTACTGCGTAGAACAACTACAAGAAGGATAACGGAAAATGCTATACTCGCGTACCAGCTATACTCAGAGGACAACAAGCAACATGTGACTTCATAACAAACCAGCAGCGATGGAAATTCTCCAACTCGATAGGACACACATCTGATCAACTAAGCGGCAGAATTTACTATTAAAAACAACATGTGGTATTAAGAAGAGAAACTTGACAGGCTCTTTTCTCCTATCCTACCAATCATGTGACATATTCGTTAATGACGAAGAGATTTCCAGCAGCCAAACTGAGCTTCACGGATCGCCGTTGAATCTTCCGCTTATGGTATAAACGTCACATCGAAGAACCACATGCTGAACCTTACTCTAGAACATCTACACACAATGCATATGGATTTAAGAAGCGAAATGCATCAAATACGGCTAGAAGCCAAAAGCTTCACATGGAACAATTGGTCCATAACAAGCGTTGTGAGCAACATAAACGGACAGAAACCGGCCATATCACCGAACTCAAAACAACGACAACGATAACACTTGCGAAGAGAACGAGCCAAACGCCCAGATAAGTCCAAACTTTCAACCGCCCACAATGATGGAAGTTTTTCGTACGGAGCCTCAAATCTAAGGAGGGGCAAGTTAACAAACGTTCAAAACAAGTACGATCACGTTCAAGCGATCCTTCACTTCCGCCGTCCCTAAACAAATAATTATTCATATTCCGAGATAAAACCGTTATCGCCGTCGACCCTCGGACCATCAACGATCCTTCGCTTACCTGTTCTTGTTGTTTTTCGTTCCTTCCACATCCTTCCTTCCCGACCCAAAATATTTGTAAAATCTTAGAAAATAAACCACTCTACGTCTAACCGCAAACTGAAACGGTCATAGTTCTCTGCTCCGCAAAAATCACGTCCGAACGTGATCGAAAGAACGAAACGTGAACGAAAGAAAATCTTTCGAAAAAGTTAAACTCGTGCAAGTGCGATTTCTTTGAAATGTGCATACGGTTGCGTCGGCTTTCCGTTGAAGGTGAGGTACGCCATCGCAAGTGGTAACGTGTGTGCGAAAGTTAGCGTCCGTGTCGGTCAGTGACCTTAGTACACCATCGCTGTTAGAAAATTTGGGCGCGTAAAAGTTGGCGTCGGTTGTCAGTTAGCAGATTAGAGGACAGTTGATAATTAGTGTATCGCGCGGATAAAATAAAGAAAATTTTGAAAATGCCACCGGAAAGCAAAATAAAAAAATATTAAAGGTGTATAAAGACCGAGTTTCGTGGATAGAAGCGTTTGTAGAATTCGTAGACAATTACAACAATTCCGTGCATCGTGGAGAATTGCAGAGTCAATTACAAGCTTAGAGGAAACAAAGCGATCGTATGAGGATGCAAGAGAAAAAATTGTTATTTGAAGATGAAGAAATTGACGGGATACTGATGCAGAATGAAAGAAAGGAGTTCTACCAAAAATATCATAAAGTGAGAGGATTCATTATGGATTTGCAAAGAACCGATGAAAGTGCGCATCCGATTGCGAATAGTACAATGGCAAACACAACGTCCGCGAGTGTGAAAATGCATTTACCGAAACTAGAACTTGCCAACGTTCGATGGAAATATTACCAAGTGGGTGACATGCAAGGACCGTTTTGTGTCATTAGTGCATGATTTACCAGAGCTACCTGAGGTGGCAAAACTTCAGTACCTGTTAGCGTCACTGAAGGGAGAAGCTGCACTGCAGTTCGAGCATGTACCACTTGAGGAGAAAAGCTATATGCCAACGTGGGGAGACCCTGCTGCAGAGATACGACGACAACAAGATACTGCGGAGAGAATACTTCAAGGCACTGATTCAGCTGGAACCAATGAATGCTGGAAAATCGGCTGAATTGACCAGGGTTGTGAATGAGACAAGACGGCTAGTTCAAGAATGAAACGGCTAGACGAACCCATACAAACACTGGAACACGCCACTCACGATACTGGTAACGTATAAGCTGATAAGACCACATTAATGTCCTGGGAAAATTTTGCAGTGGAAAACCTGACCGACTGCTACGAGCATTGTTGGAGTTCTGCGAAAAACGGATTCGTGTGTTGAACAGCACTGCACTGCACAGCGTCGGAGTGATTGGCAAAAGAGCCGCTTCTAAGCTCTTCCAGCGAAGTCGTGACCAGTCCAGACCAGAAAATGAACAGAATACCGCAATATATTCTGTAAACGTGTGCAGCTCATCGCGCAACGATAAAGAGGCGTGTCCAGCTAGCAAGGCAGATCATCCGTTAGACAACTGTACTAAATTCGATGGCATGTCGATTCTACAACGAGAAGCTTTGGCGAAGAATCAACGTTTATGTTTAGATCTTCAAGCATCACCAAATCACCAAATAAGGTTTTGTCGGAATGTTACGACGTGTAAGCATTGCCATGGAAGACATCATACGCTATTGTGTAAACGAGCAGCTCAGGAGTCAGCAGAAAAGGTTTCACAGTCAACAGCAGCAGAGCAGGAAGCTGCGACGATTAATGATACCACCCGAGCATCCGGAGAACCACAAAGGATGGTGTGGTTATCGACGGCAGTAGTGTTGATTCGCGGAAGCGATGGAGAGGAGTTGCCAGCGAGAGCTTTGTTGGATCAAGGATCTCAATCCAACTTTATAACGGAACGGCTGGCCCAACAACTGAAACTAAAGAGAGTCCGAATATCGAGCCCTTTATCTGGAATAGACGACACCGTGCCTATTGTTTCATCCAGCATGGTAGTTACCAGAATAAGATCGCGTGTGTCCGATTTCAAGTATCACTGCAGTTCTAGTGTTACTGCGAGTAACGTCCGACTATCCAAGTCGTATGGTAGAAGTGAAGCGGTGGAATCTACCATTAGGCATACCTCTTGCAGACCCAGCCTTTAACAAACCAGAACGAATAGACATGCTGATAGGAGCTAGATTGTTTGCCGATTTGCTACAAGAAGGAAGGATTAAACTGGCTTCGTATCTTCCCCAATTGCACGAAACCAGATTGGGTTGGATTGTCAGTGGAAGATTATCGAAGCCAACTAAGGATGGTTTCAACGAAAGCATCGTGGGTTGTGCGATGGATGATAATTTCAATGCCGCAATGGAGAGATTGGTTCAGCTAGAAGATATACCGGAAGAGAAGCTGATGTCTGATGAAGAGCAACTTTGTGAGAGATGGTATGCAGAAACAACGCGTCGCAACGAGGATGGAAGATATATAGTGCAATTACCGAAGGTGGCAGATTACGAACGTGAATTAGGCGAGTCATATGAAATATCTCTCAAACGATTTGGAGCAGTTGAAAGAAGAAAGGAGAGAGATGAATGTCTACGTGAAGAGTACCATAAGTTCATGGAAGAGTACATTCAGCTTGGTCATATGACGAGAATAGCAGATGAGAAGAATGGAAACCAAGGTATAAAATACTATTTACCTCATCATGCCGTATTGAAGCTTGACAGCAGTACAACAAAATGCAGAGTCGTGTTTGATGGCTCATGTAGAACAGACAGTGGAAAATCGTTGAACGACATCCTATTGATCGGGCCACAACTGCAGGATGACATTGTATCTATCCTGATGCGTTTTCTCTTTTATAAGGTAGCCATGGTAGCCGATGTGGAGAAAATTTACTGTCAGGTATTAGTGGAGGAGAAGGATAGAGACTTGCAGCGCATTTTTTGGCGGTCTAACGAAGCAGATCCTGTGAGCATGTATCGACTCAACACGGTTACGTATGGTACAGCGTGTGCTCCGTATTTGGCCATACGAACTCTTCGGAGAGCATTTGAGAACAGCATGGGCAAATTTCCGGATGCAATGAAATGGTTTTAACGACTTCTACAAGGATGACCTCATCTCAGGAGCTGAGTCAACGGAAAGAGCTCAAAGCATTCGCGAGCAGGTGGTTGAACTGTTGGCTGGAGCGGGTTTTAAACTTCGGAAATGGGCATCAAATAGCAGGACTGCGTTAGATGGAATTCCGGAAGAAGATCGTGCCAAGCCAATACAGACGTTGTAAGAGTACGTGCTCCTAAGATCATGGTTTCCGCTTCATTGACAAAGAGAAATGTAATGGGAGCAATTGCAAGGATTTACGACCCTTTGGGATTTGTGGACCCCGTTTAGATGGTGGCAAATATCTTCATGCAGCAACTCTGGAGACTGAAATATGTTAATGGAAATTCCTGGCCTTGGGACAAGGAACTACCGGAGAGTTTGTGCCGTGAATGGATGAATCTGGCGAATGAATTTCATGTGCTGCAAGACGTTAAGCTTCCAAGGTTGGTGTGTGCGAGCGAGGCAATTCAGTATCACATATCTGTGATGCTTCTGAAAAGCGATATAGAGCCTGTATCTACGTGAGGAGCGAATCGACAACGGGGAGAAGTAATAGTACAGCTGCTGATTTCGCGATCCAAGGTGGCACCATTAGCAAAGCGGTTAACGATTGCCAGACTGGAGTTGTGTGCAGCGTTGTTGGGAAGCCGATTATGGGATTTCGTGAGGAAGGGACGATTACGTGAAGGCCCTTGTTTCCTGTGGACTGACTCTATGACAACGTGGCATTGGATTCAGTCCCCTCATCATCTTTGGAAGACGTTTGTCGGCAACCGCACGGCAAAGATCAAGCTATTGACCACTGCCTGTATTTGGCGACATGTTCCGGGTTGTGGAGAATACAGCCGATTTGATATCGAGAGGTTGCGAGCCGAGTCGATTAGTCGCTTCTGCGCTATGGTGGTCGGGGCCAAAGTGGCTATCGGAAGCTGGAGATAAATGGCCAGAATTGCCCGATGTAAGAGCAATAACCACAGGCGAAGAACGTAAGGTGGATTTAATTGTCTCTTCATGCAGTGAAGAGAATTTCATTGACTGGCTGTTCGATCGCTTTTCATCCTTTACCAAGCTTCGGCTCGTTGTGGGGTATTGCCAGAGATTCCTACAAGGCGTGCAAACGCGTTTAAAGAAGGAAGCAGAAACTTGAATCTTCAGTTATTAACCACGATACGCTCTTTCTCACCACTGAAGAACGGCTGTGATCAGAACGACTACTGTTTCGATTAGCACAACTGCAGCGTTTCGAGAAGGAGATCAAATGTTTGGGCATGGGAAAGAAATACCGCGATCATCCCCACTGAGAGGATATAATCCGTTCATCGACGCTGAAGGAATCATCAGGCTAAAGGGAAGGCTCCAAAACTCGCTATTAGGCATGGACGCAAACAATCCTGTAGCTGTTCCCAAGGATCATGTGCTGGGAAAACTGTTGGCGAAACATTATCACCTTAAGCTCCTACATACTGGTACACAAGCAACGTTAACAGCAATAAGACAACGGTATTGGTTACTTGGTGCAAAATCTATTGTGAAGCAAGTTTGTCATAAATGTGTGAGATGCTTCAAATGCAAGCCGAGGCAAGTGAACCAACCAATGGCTGACCTTCCAGGGAATCGAGTGACAGAGGCATTCGCAATATCAGGAGTGGACTATTGCGGTCCAGTTTGGATCAAGGCCCAGCATCGAAGAGGAGCTCCTACCAAAGCATTTGTGGCAGTGTTTGTGTGCTTTGTGACTCGTGCCGTCCATCTCGAATTAGTGTCTGATTTGAGTACTGCTGCGTTTTTGGCTGCTCTTCAAAGATTTGTAGCGCGACGAGGTTTAGTAACGGAGTTGCAGTCGGACAACGGCACCAACTTCAAGGGGGCTGCAAACGAGCTACGTCAACTGTATGAGCTTTTTCAATCGCCGAAGCAGAAGGAGGAGATTCAGTCTTGGAGCGCAGAAAACAGAATTAGGTGGAAATTCATCCCACCTGGGGCCCCTCATTTTGGAGGATTGTGGGAAGCGGCCGTGAAGTCTATGAAATTTTACTAAGTTAGAGTTCTTGGGAATGATCCAGCATCATACGAAGACATGACAACAGTTCCTGCGGAAATAGAATCGTGTTTGAACTCTAGGCCGATCACACCATTATCGAGTGACCCTTCAGATTATGAAGCACTAACGCCATTACATTTTTTAACTGGATCTCATCTTCTTAATATCGATTTGAATCTTAATTTTTGTTTTTTTTTTCAAATTGTTTGCCTCAAGGGCTTTACAAAGTCAATTTATCTTATAACTAAACATACATAACACGTAAGGAGGATATAGGGTGCAGACAGAGATGGCTAGTGAGGAAAAGAAAAACAGATTTTAGGATAAAGAGGACAAAAGACGGGAGCGGAAACAATTAATGGAGATATTGTGGTCAAACAGATCACCAACCGAATTGAATGCTAATAACGCGCGCATCCATGGATCGCTCTGGGAAAACCACGTACGACAAAAAGGGATAAGCAGGGGAGGACGTACGCGTAAGCGATGGGAGGGGACATATAAAGGGATAGTTGCCACAAGGGCGGGGGAGTCAATGTTGGAAAGCAGGATGTTGGCAATAAATAACTTGCGAGCATGACCATGACGATCCTCCAGCTTAACCAAACCCAGCAGCTGGCACCGCTCCGAATAAGAAGGTAAGGTTGTGCTGGGGTCGTTCAGTAAACGTCTAGCGGCTATCCGCGTATATTTCCTCTGCACCCTCTCCAACCTGTTCATAGCGGTGACACCAGCGGGGGACCATACAACACTGGCGTACTCCAGGATGGGACGCACCCAGCAACAATACAGCGCTCTCAGGCATAACGGGTCTCGAATCTCAGTAGACATACGAGAGATTAGACCCAACACCTTGCTAGCCCGCTCAAGGACCGAGTTGAGATGCGGCTCGAAGGACAATTTGTCGTCCAGCCACACCCCAAGGTCCCTGACCAAGGAAACTCGCGGAAGTGTTGAGTCGTAGAGCCGATACTGGTGTAAATATTTGGAAGAAGAGCGACCAAACGAAATTACACAGCACTTCGAGACACAAAGAACGAGCCCGTTTGATATGCACTAGCCAGCGAAAGCATCTATGTGGGATTGGAGGGAGCGGGAGTCGCGGGACGAAGACGCAGGAAGATAAAACTTGGCATCGTCGGCATACAACAAACAACCGTTAGGGGGAAGCGATTGAATGCAATCGGCGATGAAGAGTGAAAACAATAAAGGACTCAAGACACTACCCTGAGGAACCCCAGATTTGCTGATGAACGGGTCCGACAGAGCCCCATCCACCCTTACCCTGTACGACCGGTCCTTCAAAAAGGAACAGAGCCAGAGAAGAAGGGCTCCACCGAAACCCATTCGCTCGAGCTTTGCATTAAGCAATTGATGCGACAAACAGTCGAACGCAGCTTTGAAATCTGTGTAGATGACGTCAACCTGCCTACCAGCGGCTGTGTGCGCAAACAGATCGATCATCAACGACATAAGGTTCGACAGGGTAGAGCGTCTCGGCACGAAACCGTGCTGGGAGGATGGGATTAACGGGGAAACAATAGGAAGGATAGAAGAGTAGATCACAGACTCGAGGACTTTGGACGCTGCACAGAGGATGGAGATGCCTCGATAATTTAAGGGGGACGTCCGGCAACCTTTCTTAAAGACTGGGATCAGCCAAGCTGATCTCCAAAGAGAGGGAAAAACTCCTGTATCAACCGACCTAGTGAATAGGCGAATCAACACAGGAGCAATCGCCTCTCTAGCGTCAATGAGTGCAGAAGAAGGGATGCCGTCAGGACCAGGAGAGAAGGAGCGCTTAAGCTGACAAAGTGCAGTGAGCACCATCTGCTCGTCGATATGCACCGAATGAGCGTTAATACAGTCCCGAGGAACACTCGAGAGCCCAGCCACAAGAGACGCAGTAGAGTGGGTCGGATCAACAAAAAGACCATCGAAGTGATGCGCAAACAAATTAGATATTTCCAACGGGGAGGAAGCAGAGCAATCGCCCAAAGACATATTTGTTGGAATACCGGAGGATCCACGTTGTCTATTGGCGTATCTCCAGAATGACCTAGGATTTGTATAAAGATGGGATTGAATGCGCGCGTTATGGGTACGAAGGCGGATCCTGTTATAACTGCGATGAGCAGATGCTGCGTATTTGAAGACACGCAGGTGAAAAGTGGAGCGGTGCATTCGATACGCACGAAGCGCACGCTTAAGATCCGCCTTAAGTGAACGAAGGTGTCTATCTGACCACAAGGGATTTGGAGGAGGGGTCCGAAAGGGACAACACTGGGAGAGGAAAGACAAAATCACAGACGTAAACTTGGCTACAGCCTCGTCAATACTAGGAGCAGCGTCCAGGGAGCTCCAGTCGTATGTCGAGATGAGACGAATAAATTTTCTGTTGTCGAGCTTCCTGAAGTTCAGCTCACGCGTCAAAACTAAACGAGACGGACGATCAGAGGGCGACGCGATGACGGTGATGCACGTCTCCAATGCTGGATGATAAGCGTCCTCGGGAATAATCGTCAAAGACACTCGGTGTACTGAATCACAGATCGCGGCTGCAGCGGAATTGCCAAATATCAGGTCCAGTTGACGTCCGTTACCGTTAGTTACCCCTGAGAGTTGCTTCAAGTGGTTAAAGTTCAGACCGTCAATGAACGTCGTATCCCGCTGCCTAAAATCGGAAGGATAAAGCCACAGTTTATTATGGGGATCAGCAGTCCACGAGATGCCCGGCATGTTGAAGTCGCCAAAAATCATAATTTTATCTTCGGAGCGCATGCGCCCCAGGACTACACCGATGCCCTCCATCAAATCATCAATTACAGATGAGGATGAGCTGCTGTATGGCGGAATGTAGATGGCTCCAAGGTACAGGTGCGAGGTCCCCAGGTTGATGCGAACCCACACCGCCTCCAACGATGCGCATGGTGACGAGATCGACGAGACCGCAAGTTGTGATGAGCATGCAATAAGCACACCACCACCACGCGAAAGGTTGCTATTCCTATTGTTGCGGTCGCATCTAAAGATGATAAAGTTTTCATCGAAAAGAAGCGACGATGGGATCGAATCATCAAGCCAGGTTTCGGTCAGGACACATATGTCAGATTCAGCAAAGGCCTGGTGGAAGTTAATGAGTTTCGTGCGGAGACCCCGCACGTTCTGATAGTATGCATAAATTTTTTTCCTGGGCGCCGAATTATGCACGAAAGAATTGGTCCAATGTTTGCTGATGGGGACTACAAGTTAGAACTCTCTTACGCTTGCTAGGGGGAGCGGGATGAGGAAGTGAAGTGAGTGGTGTAGCGTGGATCAAAGTCAAGTCCGAACTGTGTCCAGGAGAGGAAGGTGTGCTGTGGAGAGGCTGAGTGCGGTTGATGTAGGGGAGCCTCTCTATGACGGTGTCGAGCGGCGATGAGAGAGTTACTAGCTGTTAAAACAGGAGTACTGTATGGAGCCGGTGGACGTCTAACTGGATCGTGATGAGTAGCGGTGATAAACTCTCTCACACGGATGCCAATAGGCCACGTTTCAGGGGAGAGAGCCAACTCACGACAGGAATCTGGAACACGCACTTTAAAAGAAAGAGAGCGTCGAGAAGCTGGATCAACACCTCTAGCCAAGAGAGAGAAAGCAAGCACGTCCTCGGTGTTGAGACGGCGTATCACCGATGCTCTCACTTGGTCGGTCGTGATATGGTGTGCAACTCCAAGGAGGTGCAACCAAAATCTGCGAGGATTACGCGCTTGAGTCGCTACTAGATTAGGTGACGTCACCGCATTTGTGCCCGAAATTCCGACAAGGCTCGGAGCGGGGGTTTGTCCTGCAATCGCGGCATAGGAAGAAGGACGGTCGGTGCTAAGGATAGGAGGAAGCCTGATCGGAGAGGAGGTGGGCGCACCATGATCAGTACCTGGTTGGTGAGAGACAAGAGTTAAGCCGGCCTTCCGAGGAGATAGCAGAGAGCGAATCTCCCTAGTGAGAGGCTGCAGAATGGCGTCTTTGAGCGACGCGACAATGGAATCTAGCGCCGTCTGGAAGCCCGCTTGGAAGCTACCATCTTTCGTGGGCAATCTGCGGCGGTTTTCAACGGTTACAGTGCAAGTGGAACAGCTCCAGTGGACATTTTGGTAAGGGCTGATGCATTGAAGAACGGCATCAGGAACTGAGGTGCAGTTTCTATGACAAACCGCATCACAAAAGCAGCAGCACAGCACATCATTGGCCACGGAGGCATCCGCTGCACAGGCCGAACACACAGGAGCCATTTACACACACAGCGCAACACACAAGCCCACGGAATAAACAACAACAAACAGCTGAGCGAGGCTAAACAAAATCGACCAAATTAGGACACATACAACAACCGTTAAAGCAAGGAGATGGTAAGTACGGATAGAATGATACACAAACAAACGATTGATGCAGGGAAGCACAACGGACAAATAATTTTACACACAATTTTTTACGTTTTTAGTGGAGCCGATACCAAACCTGACTTGCTCGAGACGATTTGGCAGAATGATCTTAATCGATTTGAAGAACGTTCCAGATAACCGACTGAATCATTGGCGTTTGGTTCAAAAACGAGTGCAGCAGTTTTGGGTTAGATGGAAGACAAAGTATCTGCAACAGCTCCAGGCGAGAACGAAATGGAATAGCTCGGCAACAACAATAGTGCCCGGTATGCTGGTTTTGTTGCGTGAGGACAACGTACCGCCAACAAAGTGGCCGCTTGCTCGAATTACAGCAGTTCATCCAGGCAGTGACGGAGTAGTACGTGTGGTAACGTTAAGAACCGCTAATACAACTGATATGAAAAGACCAGTTGCAAGAATATGTATTTTGCCGGTTGAATAACATTGACCAAGAGAGAGAGAGAGAGATAGAGAGAGGGAACTTATGTTTCAAATAATTGAAAGGAATGAATAATCAACATAAGAAATGAAGTGAGAATAATGCGAAATTTAAATTTTGAGGAACTACGATTGGGAGGAAATATTGTTTAAAATGAGAGTTGCAATTTCAAAGGAAGGAAATTAAGAATTAAGGCTAGTTAGTTCGAAAATGAAAGTGAGAGGATATTGATAGTTACGATTAAAATTGGGAATTTTGGGCGGTCGGGAATGTTGCGCATATGAGTAGGCAACCCGATTAACATGAATTTAATGTAAATATATTTGTATAGTTCAGGTTCAGGATAGGCATTAGTATTCGTGTAATATTGTAAATAAAATAAGATAGAATACATTTGTAATTTTAGTCTTAAGGTAAACCCCAAGCGAGTCACAGCAACGATCCGAAAGAAACCAGTAGAGCTATCGAACAACGTCATTATTTTTCTCTAATTTGTCATTCCAGACAAATAATACTGAAAGAAGCATTCACAACAAAATGGCAAGAAAATTTAAGTCCACTTGAGCGAATACTCGTAGATTTTTGTTTCTTCGAGAATAGCTCACTAGTGATAGTTGTAGATAGATTCACGAAATTCATGCAAGTGTAGGCCCCCATTCTTATAAGTACCTTATGTTTGTATATATCTGTACACATCTTGATGTAGAAATGTCAAGTGGAAATACATAGAAAACGTCCCGGCGGCTGGGCATTCAGAAACCGCCTGCCGAACGGACAAGATCGTTGTTTGTGTCGGACTTCTGCCTTAAAGCAAAGTAAAGTTAAATTTAACGTTGTTTACAGAAGCTAAAATCATGACAAGTATCAGAGCAGAGCTTTTCATCCAAGAGCAAGATACATTTTTTTACATGTTTAGGAATGCCAGGAAAAATAGTGTTAGACAATGGGCCTCTATTCAACTCAGGGAAGTAAAAATCAACGTAACATTCATAAGGTATTAAAGTCAGCAAATCACCACCTTACCACCCACAATCTAATGGCTAAGCTGAAAGAGCGGTGAGAACGGTGAATGATACAATTATTAGATACGTGATTCAAAATACTGAATTTCAAAGGAATTTAAATCAGTTTTTGATAAATTATACATTGTCAGGCTTGATGTTTAACGAACGTAAAGCTGAGGCTATGGAGCCAAATTTCAAAGGATCAACTAAGTTTTTTTCTGCAAAATTTAGTTTCAGATGTCAGCAAAAATGCAAAAAAAAAAAAATCATTGAATCAAACGATATATCGATTTTAAGCATCGTTGTGTTACTCTCATGACACTATGACCAAAACATTTTATACAATAAAGTAAACCTATTCATCACACTTAAAAATCGACCAAATTTTTTTATAGTCCTGGACATCCGCTCTTTTGTATTATCAACCTTCACATAGTCTAGCTTTGTTATAAAAAAGTTGAATTGTTTTGAGTCTCAATTTTTGTTAACTCCATTGAAGTTTTTTTACTCAATGACACCTATCGCCAACCAAATTAACCATCAGTCGATAAATATATCGATCGATATAACGACTATCATGGCGGAATGGTATCGCAACGCAACAAATTTGTCAACCCGTAAAACGATAGTTAAGACGACAGCGCAGTAAGGAGTTAAGACGACAGCGCAACACGAGAAACGCCACGCAGCAGAACGCGCCACCGATAAACAAACAAACCACAAAGCAGCGCGCACAACATAATTTGCAACGCAGCATTATTCAGCACGCAGCATAATTCAACACGGACCAGCGCACCAGCATCCATCCAAACAGTTCAGTTGATACTCAGACGCTAATCCGAACGGTTATTAACTCCGCCGGTCGATGGAAATAAAGTTAAGTTTTTTTTAAAAACACTTCTCCCGGACACCGTGCGTTAACTCGATGGTAACAACTGTCATGCCCGTCATACAAATCGTGAGGAAAAAGTCGAGCAGTGGTTAAAAAAGTCGTTAATTTGCATCGCGAACGACACAGTTTGGCACTACCGATCGATATATTTATCTACTGCCACGAACCAGTTGATAAACGGTACGGAGTCGGATTTGAGAGCTTACGTTAGATTTAGGAAAAAAATTGTACTCTTTATGTGCTACGTCAAAAAATTTCTCATGATTTTGCCGAGAATTTCAATGAATTTCGAATTTTGAATAAATTTAAACAATCAACATGTAATGTAATAATATTCTATACTTAAAATCATGAACACTTATAAAAATAGGCAACGGCTGTTCATCCAACAAGGATTAGTACACAACACGCATAATTTAAGTTGCTGGCAAGCTACCAGTAACGTAATGACCAACGGAACACTCAATCTCCTAATACCGGGCCACGCACGCACCCGACATACGACACGCGCTCTGCGACACCCTTCGGAAGGCTCTTCATCAAAGTTCAGTGTGCGCTTCTCCGGGAACTAGAGCCAGTAACCACCTGACTAGCCATACTGTAAACCACTGCCGTCTTCAGGGTGTACACCTCCTAGCATCCTTCCACGTATCAATGCAATCGATGGTCACTTCCACCACACATGTTTTCACTTACGTTTTATCTGGTAATTCAAAATGCCTGGTAACAAATGCCTTCAGTATGCTGCAAGATTTGTATGATCATCATCACCATCATCCGTTAAAAATAATGCAATAAACATTTTTAACCAAACGTTTCCCACTAGCAATAACAATCTTGTACTGCTATTTGTAAACAAACCAGAGATTTGACAGCCAATTTGACAGATAGCGTAACTACTCGATCAGTATTTATATCGATCGTTATCTTTTTATCGACTCGTGAGCGGTAGGCGTTCGCGATGCCAATTCGAGTAGATAAATATATTGGTCGATATAACCAAACCAGTGGTTTATTTTTATTGACTGGCTTCGCGATAGATGTCAATGTTTTGTGAATTTTTGACAAAAAAAAAACAAAATATGTTGAGGATGCTTTTTCCAAAGTTTTGTTTAATAATACTAATAATAATGATGCAAACAATTATAATCATACTTTGTAAAAATATTGAAAGCAGTTGTTTGAAAATCGGGTATAGAAGTGGTCTTATTCTATTATCCGTCACTGCATACAATAAAAAAGGCTTAGCCATATCATTACTTAGAGGGCGTCGCCCGCACGTTGCTTATAATTTACAGCAGCGATGTTGTCTCAGAGGTGGTAACAGGTGGCTAAGGTGGGCTAGTATTAGAAACGACCTGGCTCTTCTCCCCTTGCTGCGACATTGCGATGAGTTTGTCCATTCTCTCATTCATCACATCCATCTGGACCCCCAGGGCTGTTATACGCTTCCGCAACATCTCCTTTGCCATCGCTGACTGTATTTGTTCGTTACTATTACCGTCCAGCTCTTCGCATCCATCTTAAATTAGTAAATACATGGATAGATACATTGCATTTGGAAAAAATGTGCAATTTACTGATTATCATTACCTTTAACCAGCCAAAAAAATAAACAAAAGGAAAATGGGGTTCACATTGCGAGTTCGGCTTGAACAATAAAACTTTTGCTTTGAACAGCAGCAAGGCGAAAACATAAAACGGTTACCACAATACTTACATACAGCGACCCATCCGACCACCCAATTAGCGTATAAATGCCGGTATCCGTCGTAATCCTGAAATGACGCAATCAATGACGTCAGTGACGAGCACTGACCGCAATACGATTAGTTAAAGCCCCTTCCTAGCACAACTGTCACCTGCACGGTCACTACCAAACACCTTCAGCAAATTCGAGCAGTTTCAAGCAGTTATTCTAGCCCTACCTAGCATCACAAACACCAATACACGAACTTACCGATGATTTGTGTCACTCCAGCAGTGCTTAAAAATCGAGCACTTATCGCACACTTCATTTTACTCTTAGAGCCACTCTGAACCAGTAAACACACACTCCAACGTATATATCATGCACTATATGCACCTGTCTGGATATTCGAGCAGTTTAGAGCAGTTTTTTTAAAGCTACCGAATAATTCAAATAACAAAGCAGCACTCGCAAACGCTTTGATTAATTCAAAAACGCTCGAAAAAAATCGAGCACTTTTCGCGATCTCAAATCCACTCACTAAGACGCTGTGACGAATAATCTTACACCAAAGTATACCTGGCACTTTTGGCTCAAATCACCAAATTCGAGCAGTTTTGAGCACCTATAACATGTCCCAGCAAACCCTCCCAGCCACCAACAGCTATTCCGACACATTTCCGATTTTACCAGAAAAGCTGCTTGCAATTCGAGCAGCTTTATTTTTTGTCGCTTGGGTACTGGCGATTTTGTCTGATAGGAATCCGTTTTTGCTTGTGTCAAAATTCGGAAGCCGAAAACGCCAAATTAACGATTTCCATAAATGTTCGAATTTCCACCGTTTTTCCGACGGAAACGGATTTCACAATCGGTTCACATCACTAAAATTCAAACCGCAATCAATTCGATCCATAAATGAGCAAGTTATTTACACTTTTGCATTAAACGCGGTATATCCGCCACGTGGTGCTGTCACACTACTGTCACACTTCTGCCTTCTCCGTTTTTTCACTTATTTAGCCTACTTAAGACTTATTTCACTGCGGTTTTTTTGGGTTCGTTGAATTGATTGCACACTACCACGCCGGACCGATCCGTGCGAAATTGGCCGCAAAAACAAACACCCGACACTGCTTCCCCCCACCACTGATGCACAGTGCACTACTGATGCACTTTTTGGACCGCGTAGCTTTCGCACTAGTTGGCCGATTTTTACCCCGTTTTCGGCTTGCGCAACATTTTGGCCTCCTTATCGACCGTTTTCACTCACTTCCAAACCGGAAATCCCGAGAAATTGAGTGCCAACCCACTTTCACGGTTGTTGTTGTTGTTGTTGGTGTGGCCTACAACTTACACACGCTACATTTCGTCCTAAAAGCAGCGGAAATCCACAGTTTCTTCACTGAAGCCACTTTATTGGCCATTTATCACTAAATTGAAACACAAACCGCGCTCCGATCGCTTCACTATCACCGGGGAAACTGTGTCCATCTGAGTCTGCTTACCGCACTTATGTGCTGGAACCATGTGCCACTTTTATACACTTTATTTCACCGATTTCGGAGCCGTTTTCACTTTTTTACATTTTACCTTCATTGTGCACAATATCCGGTGGTTCAAGCACAATTTTACGACCTTTTTCTTACCAAATAAAAACGGAGCGCACTTTGCACAGAGTGCCACGCGCACAGAATGACAGCTCGACACTTCTACAGTGACATAAATGCCCAGGCACAACCAAGGTGTATGTATTTAGAAGGTGAACTTTTGTCGATTTGACAGAGCACCATTTCCCATAACTCTTAAAGTTGTGAATCCCCCTTTACGTGTTTCACGTGTTAGCCTTTTGAAGGTTTCCCCTCCCTGTAAAAAAAAAACTTTGCTCTGATCATTACAACTGTTATCCTAAAATTTTTAATTAAGTACCATTTCTCTATTGTACCTGCAGTTGTACGCGATGGAATGCACAGCCCTGCTGTTGTTCAGTAGGGTGTTCGTTCCAGTCAAGCTAAGAATTTGGCGTCTTAGGACAACACACTGGAGTCAACGGGATACGAGTTTTTGGCCAGATTTGCTCATCTGCCGTGGTTTCCTGCAGGGAAACATAATGTCTTCACTAGTTGCCCCGGCGATCTTATGTGTTATGGGTAAGTTTAGGGACAATGCCACCTGAAACAACGCAAGGAAGTCGACATGGAGACACAGACAAATTAAGGAAGAGACTTTACTTTACGATAAAAAGAATGTTCGATTAATTGTAAGACAATCAAATTTTGATTGTCGGCCAGGTAGCAGCTCTGCGGAACATGCGGAACATTTCCTGTAATCATTTTAAGACGACGGCATGCTTTGCCAAAGAGAACAAAACATTCAATACATAGTATTACATAGCCTTTAAAATCACATTATTAGGATCATTGGTGGATTACTGATTTGTATAAATTCTTCAGTAAATTAATATCACGTATACGAGTCAGTACGTATTATGCGATTGCCGACACACCAGATCGGTGTTAAGAAAATCTCGATCTTATGATTTAGATAACGGTTGGCGTTTCGTGCGTTTAATTTTCTCGATACTAATCATTGTATCTAACCGTCGGATTACGATAGATCGATAGATACGGTATAAGATCGACTCTCTATGGCAGTATTCACGTCAATGTTATTATGCTATATGTCTGCTATTATTGCGTTTGTTTCATTTTTACTAAGTACTCTTGGGTTCGTAATTCCTAATTTCGCTAGGGTTATGCTATCAATTAGTATGTTCGCCTTTTCAGACAAGAATTTTAAGTTCATTAGAATGTTTATGGAATATAATTCCGTTGAAAAACTGTCAAAAATATCTACTGCTGTTTTTACCTTCTGCAAGCTACCCAAATAGCCAAAAATAATGAAATCGAACTATCGTGCTGCTTGAGGGCTGGTTAAGGAAAAAACGTACCAGCGCCGAACTTTGAAGCTAGTTAAAAAGAGCGTGGAACTTGATGGAACTATGAAGCTTTTCTACCTTCACTTGGAACTCGACGGAACTATGAGGCTTATTAACAAACGACGAAATGTCTTCACCCGAACTATGCGGCTTGTTAAGAAGCATACGGTACTTCATGGAACTTTATGCCCATTTAAGAGTGACAGATGGCACTTCAAGTTGTTTGTTTACAGGATTATGTCAATAGAACATTGCTATCTGCCATTAAGCGTCATTAGAAGAAAAGATCATTGTGTGGAAAGATGTATTCCAAGCGTGTGAAAAAATCGGGAAACTTGTAGAGAAGGCGTGCTAAAATTATGCGTGAGCTATTTGAGAACGGAGACGACTGCGAAATAATCGATAATACAGGTTCGTCAGTGTAGTAATTTACTTTTGAGACTATGTTTTTATATTCTATTTCTTCTTTTAGAATCAACAAACTTTGATCATGCGGTTGAACAAATATCCGACAGTTCCAGTTCAGAAGATGATGGGTGTGGGATCCTGAGTATGAATGTAGTGGTGTGAGTGCGGAACGGCAATGGATGAGAGGCCGCCAGTCTTAGTTGAATGCTGAATAAAGGAGGCTGTGTTGCGTGAACTGGTAAACGGCGTGTATAGTGAATTAATGGGAAGGGAAATGCGATATCACAATGAGCAATAATAGCAGATTCACCAGCCAGATGATGCAAATCAGTTCGTCCATCCATTCACTGTCCACACACTCTACCGGCCTTTCTTTGAAGACACTTCTATACACGTCGTAAATGTTTTCATGATTTTCCTCTACACATGATCAGTTTATTCAACCGATCCTTTTGTCGTATATTCGGCCACAACAAATTCGTCGTTCCTTTGCTCGTTCCCTGGACCCAAGGTTCAGGAACCGCTAACAGCTCCTTATGCTCTCTGTTATCCACTGTTTCTTCGATATTGAACGGCATCTTTTAAGTTTTGTAATGCAATATCTGTAAGATATAGATCAATTATAAAAATTAATAATAACGAAGGTTTTAAATATATCTGCGATTTATCTTACCTTACACTTTTTGCGTCTACTCGGACTAAGTGCTGGGTGTAAAGGCTTTCCTATCCGGGATTTTTGTTTACGATTTTCTCCACTTGCCAAAATTCTCTATTGTTGTGCCATTTCATTCTGTGTTCTTCTTATATTCTCACCGCTCGCTGCCCTTCTCCCCTTATTGATCCAGCGATCGATACCATGTTTGTGCATGCTAAGACTGGTTCCAAAGGCCCAATACTGTTTGTTGGATTTATTTGTCGCTGTCGCTTCGGTACGCATGATACAAATGTACAAAGCATCGATGAGTAACCCTCAGAAAAGAAAAGTTAGAAAAAAACAGAAGTGTACAACAATAACATATGGAACAAAACCTTACCGCTTCGAATGTTTGAAGATTGCTGCCTAACTTCTTTTGTCTAGGTAGAGCATGATGAGCAACGACAGAACTATTGGTACAAACGACAAAGGCAGGACTCTTCACGCAGGAAATACCATGTTCAACTCTCAATAATAATAGGGACGTTAATGTTAATAAAAGATGCAATACCACAATACTTTCACTCACACTAATAACAGAACTACCTAACATACGAAATAAAAATATCTGATAACAAATCAATCAAATACACACAACCATACAAGCGACATTAACTACCCAGAAATTCACATTTTTACCATTTTTTTGCGGTTATCTCGAAACAGACTATTTGCTTGAAAATAAAAAGCGCATAAAAACTTTCTTTAACGGCTTGAAATACGATAGCTGCTTAAGGCCCGGTTAAAGGTACGTCGAACTATGACGCTGCTTATCTACTGCAAAAGACGTACTAGATCAGCGATCTTTAGCGTGCTGAAATTGGCTGCTTAAGATAATTTGGCTATTTGGGTATCCTCCAAGTGCGATGTTAAATCCCTATTGATTATAACTTGGGCGTTATTATTCTGAATTAGTTAATTAATAGTAGATTTGAATAGTTGATTAATCTTAAATCGTTTGCGTCTGGACTACCAGCTATAAATTTCCAGACGGTTCCAACTGTATCCCAGCACTTCTTTCGTCTTGGAATCAAGGATTTAACATTTCCGTAACGTGTTCAAATTGTGCTGTTATTATAGGAGGGAATTGAGTCTCTTCAACGTTCTTAAAATCCGTAAACAGTGAATTAATTTCGTTTTGCATTTCTGACACTTTAAAATGGTGTACATAATAATTAATAAGTTCCTTTAATTATTCTAGCTGTACCTCTGTCGAACGCTACAATGGGTACGTAGTCCATTTTTGTTAGCTTTACGTGCTGACCGATCGCTATGGGGATCCATCCATCTTTTTATAGATTCTTTTTCCATTTTCTGTAGTAACCGTTATTCTATTATTTTCTTTATTTTAAATTTTTTACAGGGATTAACTTGTTTCAATCTACGTTTTGTTTTCATAAATGCCTGCGCTGAATCTTGAATTTCTATTTTTTTGTATTTTTATTATAGTGGTTTAAATCAATTCCTTGCTTGTGTTTTAAATTTTCAGCTACTTTTTCAATTATCGATGAACTGTTTCTTGAAGGAGTAATTATTTGCAAAGGGGTAAATTTAGTAGAAGAGTGTACTGAATTGTTATATTTGAACAAGGAAAGTTGTCTCAAATCTATAGAAGTCATAAGCGGATTCTCGGTTTTAGAAATTCTATATAATTCCAATAGCGTAGAGTGAAATCTTTCGACTGTGCCATTCATTTCACTTCTAGCAGTGGCAGTTACAAAATGTTTGATATTGAAGGTGTTTAAAAATTATACGACTTCACCGGAATTGAAAGACTTCTCTCCGTCCATCACTATAATTTTGGGGGCCTGTATTTTAGAGTGAATTCCTTAAGTACAGGAAACACATCTACGGTAGCTCTAGAATTAATTCGTGCTACTTGTTTTCCAGGAAAAGTATATCGATCGAAAAGTATATCGACTAGTTGCCCCGGCGATCTTATGTGTTAAGGGTAAGTTTAGGGACAATGCCACCTGAAACAACGCAAGGAAGTCGACATGGAGACACAGACAAATTAAGGAAGAGACTTTTCTTTACGATAAAAAGAATGTTCGATGAATTGTAAGACAATCAAATTTTGATTGTCGGCCAGGTAGCAGCTCTGCGGAACATGCGGAACATTTCCTGTAATCATTTTAAGACGACGGCATGCTTTGCCAAAGAGAACAAAACATTCAATACATAGTATTACATAGCCTTTAAAATCACACGATTAGGATCATTGGTGGATTACTGATTTGTATAAATTCATCAGTAAATTAATATCACCTATACGAGTCAGTACGTATTATGCGATTGCCGACACACCAGATCGGTGTTATGAAAGTCACGATCTTATGATTTAGATAACGGTTGGCGTTTCGTGCGTTTAATTTTCTCGATAGTAATCATTGTATCTAACCGTCGGATTACGATAGATAGATATGGTATACGATAGACTCTCTATGGCAGTATTCGCCTCAATGTTATTATGCTGTATGTCTGCTATTATTGCGTTTGTTTCATTTTTACTAAGTACTCTTGGGTTCGTAATTCCTAATTTCGCTAGGGTTATGCTATCAATTAGTATGTTCGCCTTTTCAGACAAGAATTTTAAGTTAATTTAGAATATTTATGGAATATAATTCCGTTGAAAAACTATCAAAAATATCTACTGCTGTTTTTACCTTCTGCAAGCTATCCTCCAAGTGCGATGTTAAATCCCTATTGATTATAACTTGGGCGTTATTATTCTGAATTAGTTAATTAATAGTAGATTTGAATAGTTGATTAATCTTAAATCGTTTGCGTCTGGACTACCAGCTATAAATTTCCAGACGGTTCCAACTGTATCCCAGCACTTCTTTCGTCTTGGAATCAAGGATTTTAACATTTCCGTAACGTGTTCAAATTGTGCTGTAATTATAGGCGGGAATTGAGTCTCTTCAACGTTCTTAAAATCCGTAAACAGTGAATTAATTTCGTTTTGCATTTCTGACACTTTAAAATGGTGTACATAATAATTAATAAGTTCCTTTAATTATTCTAGCTGTACCTCTGTCGAACGCTACAATGGGTACGTAGTCCATTTTTGTTAGCTTTACGTGCTGACCGATCGCTATGGGGATCCATCCATCTGTTTATGGATTCTCTGTCCATTGTCTGTAGTAACCGTTATTCTATTATTTTCTTTATTTTAAATTTTTACAGGGATTAACTTGTTTCAATCTACGTTTTGTTTTCATAAATGCCTGCGCTGAATCATAAATTTCTATTACTTTTTTATTTTTATTATAGTGGTTTAAATCAATTCCTTGCTTGTGTTTCAAATTTTCAGCTACTTTTTCAATTATCGATGAACTGTTTCTTGAAGGAGTAATTATTTGCAAAGGGGTAAATTTAGTACAAGAGTGTACTGAATTGTTATATTTGAACAAGGAAAGTTGTCTCAAATCTATAGAAGTCATAAGCGGATTCTCGGTTTTAGAAATTCTATATAATTCCAATAGCGTAGAGTGAAATCTTTCGACTGTGCCATTCATTTCACTTCTAGCAGTGGCAGTTACAAAATGTTTGATATTGAAGGTGTTTAAAAATTATACGACTTCACCGGAATTGAAAGACTTTTCTCCGTCCATCACTATAATTTTTGGGGGCCTGTATTTTAGAGTGAATTCCTTAAGTACAGGAAACACATCTACGGTAGCTCTAGAATTAATTCGTGCTACTTGTTTTCCAGGAAAAGTATATCGATCGAAAAGTATATCGACTAGTTGCCCCGGCGATCTTATGTGTTAAGGGTAAGTTTAGGGACAATGCCACCTGAAACAACGCAAGGAAGTCGACATGGAGACACAGACAAATTAAGGAAGAGACTTTTCTTTACGATAAAAAGAATGTTCGATGAATTGTAAGACAATCAAATTTTGATTGTCGGCCAGGTAGCAGCTCTGCTGAACATGCGGAACATTTCCTGTAATCATTTTAAGACGACGGCATGCTTTGCCAAAGAGAACAAAACATTCAATACATAGTATTACATAGCCTTTAAAATCACACGATTAGGATCATTGGTGGATTACTGATTTGTATAAATTCATCAGTAAATTAATATCACCTATACGAGTCAGTACGTATTATGCGATTGCCGACACACCAGATCGGTGTTATGAAAGTCACGATCTTATGATTTTGATAACGGTTGGCGTTTCGTGCGTTTAATTTTCTCGATAGTAATCATTGTATCTAACCGTCAGATTACGATAGATAGATATGGTATACGATAGACTCTCTATGGCAGTATTCGCCGTCAATGTTATTATGCTGTATGTCTGCTATTATTGCGTTTGTTTCATTTTTACTAAGTACTCTTGGGTTCGTAATTCCTAATTTCGCTAGGGTTATGCTATCCATTAGTATGTTCGCCTTTTCAGATAAGAATTTTAAGTTAATTTAGAATATTTATGGAATATAATTCCGTTGAAAAACTATCAAAAATATCTACTGCTGTTTTTACCTTCTGCAAGCTATCCTCCAAATGCGATGTTAAATCCCTATTGATTATAACTTGGGCGTTATTATTCTGAATTAGTTAATTAATTAGTAGAATTGATTAATCTTATTTGTATCTTTGCGTTTGTAAATATTTAATAAATTCCTTTCAGTCATATCATTAGTATGTACTGTTATTATCTTAAAATTCGAAAAGAGGTTCTTAATTTCTACGTTTTGATTACCTTCTTTTATTATGACTTGATGCCGAAAAGCATTTAGAGGTCCTTCAGTAGATGGTATATATATCGAACCACAGTCGGGTGCCGAATGCTGGGTTGCTGTCATAGAGCAGCAAATCCTACTTAAGGCGTCGGCCACGACATTTGCTTTTCCTGACTTGTAGATTGTTTCATAATCGTGCTCTTTGAGATAAGATTTCCATCTCTTTAATTTTGCATTAGTATTTTTCTGTGAAAGTGTAAAAGTAAGTGGCTGATGATCTGTTACTATCTTAAATTTAGTTTCATACAAATAGTTCCTAAGGGTTTTCAATGACCAAATTTTAGCCAACATTTCCTTTTCGAAAGCGGAATATGCTCCTTCGGTTTTTGTTAACGATCGAGAAGCGAAATGTATGGGATTGTCAGTACCAATTTCACCCTATGACAATACTGCTCCTATAGCATAGTTCAAAGCATCGGTTGTTAGCACAAAGGGTTTACTATAATCAGGATAAATTTCAGTTTTTCAAAGCATTCAACTTGTTCGGTCGTCAATGTGATTTTTTTGTTAGACTTAGGATTTTTTTCTCCTCTTAATATACTAGTAAAGTGGCTTTGCTATTTTTGCAAAGTCTTTCACAAACTTTCTATAATAATTCATTAGACCTAAAAATTATCGTAGCATTTTTATTGTTGTTGGAGCAACAAACTTCTTTATCGCTCCAACTTTCTGGGGGTTGGGTTTAATTCCACTACTCGTTATAATGTGTCCTAGAAATTCAACTTCTTTGTGTAAGAATTCTGACATATCCAGTTGAACCTTTAAATTAGCTGCATTTAGTGCTTTAAGAATCGTGTCCAAATTTCCCAAATGTTCTTCCAAGGATTTCCAAATACTATCAATCATCCATGTAAATGTAGCACATTTTGCCAATATAATTTCTTAAAACGTCATCAATGGCTCTTTGAAAGATCGCCGGGGCGTTCTTTAATCCAAAAGGCATTCGCGTAAATTCATATTTTCCGTTATTAATAGAAAATGCTGTTTTTTCTATGTCGGATTATTTCATCTTGATTTGATGAAAGCCAGAAGCTAAATCAAGAGTAGAGAAATATTGTTGTCCTCTTAATTGTTCCAGAACATACGCTATCTCACGCATGGGATACCTTTCGCTTATTGTCTTTTCATTTAATTTCATGTAATCTACGACCCTACGGAATTTCTTTTTTCCTGGGGATGTCCTGTAACTGGGGATGTCCAGCCGGATCTCTACGGTCTAATTATTCCATCTTCTAAAAGCTTTTTTATTTGTATATTCACCTCTTCTGTGCAAGCGGCAGGATAAGGATACACGCGTTGATGTACTGGTATATCATCAGTAGTATTGATGGTACATTCAACATTTGTAGCACATGATAATTTTAAATTAGGTTCGTAAAAGACTGATGAATTATCGAGCAATATTTTTCATAATTTTTTGTTTAGTGGAAGAAATCCTATGATCATTCACACGAAAATCAACCATACTATTGTTCTCTTTAAAAGGTATTTTAAATATGGTATAGAAAATCTTTCTCCATCATCTGTAGTTATTTCATTTTCAAAAGAAAAATCAGCCTTTATTTTTTCTAGAACGTCTGTGCCAATTATTCCTTCAAAGAAAGGACCAAAATCATGAATTAAAAACTGATAAGTTTCCTCACATTCTGGGGCAAAAAATGCAATATCTATTGCATACTTAGTGTTAAAACTTCCTCTAACAGATTTTATATTATAGTTTGACACTTCGTATGGTTTAGATAATTTATAACTCGAGGCAAGTTTATTTGAAATAAAACTGATATTCGATCCACTATGAATCAAAAAAGGGTAATCTCCCGTTACGGTGGGCAAATTGATATATGGAAGGAATCGGTTCACCAATTTGCGTTCCATTCTAAAAAAATAAGCTCTGTAGATTGATTGTTTTCCGAAGCTTTATACGACAAATAACCGTGATTGTCTGTTCGGCAATATGTCTCATCAAGTGGTTTTGAATCCACTACATATTCAAGAGGAGCAGCGGTGCTGAAACTTCTTGAATTTCACCATCAACACCATAAGCTTGTCTATTAATTGAAGACGATGCTCGGGGGCGTTTACCGTTAAAATGTGGTTTTTTATTTGCTTGAAACAAAGGGTCAACTTCCATAGGAACTGGCCTGTTATTTGCATTTTGTTGCATTACATTGTAACCTGGATGATAATGTCTGAACATTTTTTCTTGTGGATTTACACTTCTCATAGAAAAACGATTAAACTTGTGGTTCCAACCCGATGAAGCACAATTCGAATTCAAAACATCAGCTGCTTCGCCTTTAATTTTCCTTCTGATTGTTGCCACGATAATGCGGTATTCAATTGAATCACGAGGAAGACGTTCATAAATTTTGAAAATATTTTCCACTCCTAAAATCCATCTTGAAAGGCTAGATCCGTGTCCATGGAATTCAGGAAGGTTATTTACAAAATCTGGCACTTTACCTAACTGAATGTATTCATGATGAGTCATGGTGGATGGTACGACTGGTATAGAACTAGACTGTTCCTGCGGATTCATTATTCTATTTTTGAGTGGATTTCAAAACGTCTAATTTTACGAAAAATGATGGAGAAATCTTGTCACCTTCAAATCAAATTTTAATTAAGAGAAGTTCATTCAATCTAAAATTTTCTCTATTGTACCTAACATTCACTGCTCACTGTTTTCGCACCACGTATTCACAGTTATAAAATTTAAATTATATTAAAGTAAATTAAATTGACTCGTAATGACTCACAGTAACAATATGCAGACTTTGAAACAAATGCAGCTCATCGTTGTTCACGTAGCGATGTCCACGTAGCGATGTCCACGTAGTGTCTCGAGTAGGAAGGTTGATGTAACGTTCCGGTATTGGAATGAAAGCTTGCGGGATGCTCCGGATGGTCCTTTTGGATGATTGATCTACTACGGGTCCTCGGCGTCAATCGAGAGAGATGTCACGATGTGCAGGAACTTTCACTCTTCATGTAGCTTGTGCAGGTTTATTTAATATTACTTCACCTGAACTTTTGTATCACGAATGTATATCGGTTGGGTTTATAGCTAGTTTCACACGACACTTTTAAACTTTGTGTAGAGTTTTTGTACTAATTCTCACTTATGTTTCGGTCGTGTAGAAACGAATTAGCTAGTGCCTCTATTCGTCGTTGTACAGTTTTCTTTTCAAAATACTTATCACCTTACTTTAGACGTAGAGGTCCCTATTCGGGCGGGCGCCAGTTAAATCTATAGGGTTCGGACACAGACGAAGAAAATCGAGACTTGCTTGTTCTGCGGTCAAAATCGGAGTGAGTTTATTAAGTTTGATTTACATATAAGTTGGTTATTGGGAATTGGATGGGGAAGGGAAAGGTATTGACGATTCTTGATGACTATTTTGCTGTTTCGGCGATCACTAACTGGGTAACTGGGTCAGACGATCAACACGGTTTGCTGATCGACGCTGTTTGCTGATCGTGTGCATTCGGGCCGGTGGCGGTTGACAACACTAGAAAATGCTGTGTTGACAACGCAGGTTGTTAACTTCTCCCTCTTTAAATTTGAGACTCCGTGCGAAAAACGTGAAGGTATGTTAGTGGTTGGTAACTCTTCGGTTCTGGATTTGGGTCAGTTGGTTGATAACCTTTAGGTTCTGGAATACATTGCGGTTTGTCATCAGGTGTTGTGATTACTTCTACGTTGATGGTGTTGCGGCGTTTTATGCACAGAAATACGATGCCAATTATGATGACCATTATTGGAGTGATGAATGAACTGCCAATAACCATTGCCAAGTCCATGTGATACTATTACTTTCCAACTGAATATTCTGCATTTCCTTCCGAAGGTCTTGTGTAGGATGTGTAGATGTTCAAGGCTTAGGTTTGTCACGTTGTTCACGGCTGCAACATGTATTCCATGTATTGGTAGACTAGTAGGAAAACCAGACAGTTCTGTCATGTTGGCTGAAATCAGTTTACATTGACGTAAATATTGCATGTGTTATATTCGATTAGCAGAGAGCCAGTGAGATTC
>NW_023404995.1:0-56211 GCF_013141755.1 Anopheles stephensi | reverse complement strand
AAAATATCTACTGCTGTTTTTACTTTTCTGCAAGCTATCCTCCAAGTGCGATGTCAATCCCTATTGATTACAACTTGGGCGTTATTATTTTGAATTAGTTAATTAATAGTAGAATTGATTAATCTTAAATCGTTTGCGTCTGGACTACCAGCTATAAATTTCCAGGCGGTTCCTACTGTATCCCAGCACTTCTTTCGTCTTGGAATCAAGGATTTTAACATTTCCGTAACGTGTTCAAATTGTGCTGTAATTATAGGCGGGAATTGAGTCTCTTCAACGTTCTTAAAATCCGTAAACAGTGAATTAATTTCGTTTTGCATTTCTGACACTTTAAAATGGTTGTACATAATAATTAATAAGTTCCTTTAATTATTCTAGCTGTACCTCTGTCGAACGCTACAATGGGTACGTAGTCCATTTTTGTTAGCTTTACGTGCTGACCGATCGCTATGGGATCCATCCATCTTTTTATAGATTCTCTTTCCATTTTCTGTAGTAACCGTTATTCTAATAATTTCTTTATTTTAATTTTTTTTTATAGGGATTAACTTGTTTTCAATCTACGTTTTGTTTTCATAATGCCTGCGCTGAATACATAAATTTCTATTACTTTTTTCATTTTATTATAGTGGTTTAATCACATTCCTTGCTGGTGTGTCAAATTTTCAGCTTACTTTTTCAATTATCGAGGACTGTTTTCTTGAAGGAGTAATTCTTTCCAGAGGGGTAAAATTTTAGTAACAAGAGTGTACTGAATTGTTATATCTGACCAAGGAAGTTGTATCAAATCTGTAGGAGTCATAAGCGGATTCCGGTTTTAGAAATTCTATATAATTCCAATAGCGTAGAGTGAAATCTTTTCGACTGTGCATTCATTTCCCTTCTAGCCGTGGCAGTTACAAATGTTTGATATTGAAGGTGTTTAAAAAATTTACGACTTCCCGGAATTGAAGACTTTTCTCCGTCCATCACTTATAATTTTGGGGGCCTTGTTATTTTAGAGTGAATTCCTTAAGTACAGGAAACACATCTACGGTAGCTCTAGAATTACTTCGTGCTACTTGTTTTCCAGGAAAAGTATATCGATCGAAAAGTATATCGACTAGTTGCCCCGGCGATCTTATGTGTTAAGGGTAAGTTTAGGGACAATGCCACCTGAAACAACGCAAGGAAGTCGACATGGAGACACAGACAAATTAAGGAAGAGACTTTTCTTTACGATAAAAAGAATGTTCGACAATCAAATTTTGATTGTCGGCCAGGTAGCAGCTCTGCGGAACATGCGGAACATTTCCTGTAATCATTTTAAGACGACGGCATGCTTTGCCAAAGAGAACAAAACATTCAATACATAGTATTACATAGCCTTTAAAATCACACGATTAGGATCATTGGTGGATTACTGATTTGTATAAATTCATCAGTAAATTAATATCACCTATACGAATCAGTACGTATTATGCGATTGCCGACACACCAGATCGGTGTTATGAAAGTCACGATCTAATGATTTTGATAACGGTTGGCGTTTCGTGCGTTTAATTTTCTCGATAGTAATCATTGTATCTAACCGTCAGATTACGATAGATAGATATGGTATACGATAGACTCTCTATGGCAGTATTCGCGTCAATGTTATTATGCTGTATGTCTGCTATTATTGCGTTTGTTTCATTTTTACTAAGTACTCTTGGGTTCGTAATTCCTAATTTCGCTAGGGTTATGCTATCAATTAGTATGTTCGCCTTTTCAGACAAGAATTTTAAGTTCATTAGAATATTTATGGAATATAATTCCGTTGAAAAACTATCAAAAATATCTACTGCTGTTTTTACCTTCTGCAAGCTATCCTCCAAGTGCGATGTTAAATCCCTATTGATTATAACTTGGGCGTTATTATTCTGAATTAGTTAATTAATAGTAGAATTGATTAATCTTATTTGTATCTTTGCGTTTGTAAAATATTTAATAAATTCCTTTCAGTCATATCATTAGTATGTACTGTTATTATCTTAAAATTCGAAAAGAGGTTCTTATTTCTACGTTTTGATTACCTTCTTTTATTATGACTTGATGCCGAAAAGCATTTAGAGGTCCTTCAGTAGATGGTATATATATCGAACCCACAGTCTGGTGCCGAATGCTGGGTTGCTGTCATAGAGCAGCAAATTCTACTTAAGGCGTCGGCCACGACATTTACTTTTCCTGGCTTGTAGATTGTTTCATAATCGTGCTCTTTGAGATAAGATTTCCATCTCTTTAATTTTGCATTAGTATTTTTCTGTGAAAGTGTAAAAGTAAGTGGCTGATGATCCGTTACTATCTTAAATTTAGTTCCATACAAATAGTTCCTAAGGATTTTCAATGACCAAATTTTAGCCAACATTTCCTTTTCGAAAGCGGAATATGCTTCTTCGGTTTTTGTTAACGATCGAGAAGCGAAATGCATGGGATTGTCAGTACCAATTTCACCCTATGACAATACTGCTCCTATAGCATAGTTCAAAGCATCGGTTGTTAGCACAAAGGGTTTACTATAATCAGGATAAATTTCAGTTTTTCAAAGCATTCAACTTGTTCGGTCGTCAATGTGATTTTTTTGTTAGACTTAGGATTTTTTTCTCCTCTTAATATACTAGTAAGTGGCTTTGCTATTTTTGCAAAGTCTTTCACAAACTTTCTATAATAATTCATTAGACCTAAAAATTATCGTAGCATTTTTATTGTTGTTGGAGCAACAAACTTCTTTATCGCTTCAACTTTCTGGGGGTTGGGTTTAATTCCACTACTCGTTATAATGTGTCCTAGAAATTCAACTTCTTTGTGTAAGAATTCTGACATATCCAGTTGAACCTTTAAATTAGCTGCATTTAGTGCTTTAAGAATCGTGTCCAAATTTCCCAAATGTTCTTCCAAGGATTTTCCAAATACTATCACATCATCCATGTAAATGTAGCACATTTTGCCAATATAATTTCTTAAAACGTCATCAATGGCTCTTTGAAAGATCGCCGGGGCGTTCTTTAATCCAAAAGGCATTCGCGTAAATTCATATTTTCCGTTATTAATAGAAAATGCTGTTTTTTTCTATGTCGGATGGTTTCATCTTGATTTGATGAAAGCCAGAAGCTAAATCAAGAGTAGAGAAATATTGTTGTCCTCTTAATTGTTCCAGAACATACGTTATCTCACGCATGGGATACCTTTCGCTTATTGTCTTTTCATTTAATTTCATGTAATCTACGGCGCTACGGAATTTCTTTTTTCCTGGGATGTCCTGTAACTGGGGATGTCCAGCCGGATCTCTACGGTCTAATTATTCCATCTTCTAAAAGCTTTTTTATTTGTATATTCACCTCTTCTGTGCAAGCGGCAGGATAAGGATACACGCGTTGATGTACTGGTATATCATCAGTAGTATTGATGGTACATTCAACATTTGTAGCACATGATAATTTTAAATTAGGTTCGTAAAAGACTGATGAATTATCGAGCAATATTTTCATAATTTTTTGTTTAGTGGAAGAAATCCTATGATCATTCACACGAAAATCAACCATAATATTGTTCTCTTTAAAAGGTATTTTAAATATGGTATAGAAAATCTTTCTCCATCATCTGTAGTTATTTTCATTGCACAATTTTCAAAAGAAATATCAGCCTTTATTTTTTCTAGAACGTCTGTACCAATTATTCCTTCAAAGAAAGGACCAAAATCATGAATTAAAAACTGATAAGTTTCCTCACATTCTTGGGCAAAAAATGCAATATCTATTGCATACTTAGTGTTAAAACTTCCTCTAACAGATTTTATATTATAGTTTGACACTTCGTATGGTTTAGATAATTTATAACTCGAGGCAAGTTTATTTGAAATAAAACTGATATTCGATCCACTATGAATCAAAAAAGGGTAATCTCCCGTTACGGTGGGCAAATTGATATATGGAAGGAATCGGTTCACCAATTTGCGTTCCATTCTAAAAAAATAAGCTCTGTAGATTGATTGTTTTCCGAAGCTTTATACGACAAATAACCGTGATTGTCTGTTCGGCAATATGTCTCATCAAGCGGTTTTGAATCCACTACATATTCAAGAGGAGCAGCGGTGCTGAAACTTCTTGAATTTCACCATCAACACCATAAGCTTGTCTATTAATTGAAGACGATGCTCGGGGGCGTTTACCGTTAAAATGTGGTTTTTTATTTGCTTGAAACAAAGGGTCAACTTCCATAGGAACTGGCTTGTTATTTGCATTTTGTTGCATTACATTGTAACCTGGATGATAATGCCTGAACATTTTTTATTGTGGATTTACACTTCTCATAAAAAAACGATTAAAATTGTGGTTCCAACCCGATGAAGCACAATTCGAATTCAAAACATCAGCTGCTTCGCCTTTAATTTTCCTTCTGATTGTTGCCACGATAATGCGGTATTCTATTGAATCACGAGGAGGACGTTCATAAATTTTGAAAATATTTTCTACTTCTAAAATCCATCTTGAAAGGCTAGATCCGTGTCCATGGAATTCAGGAAGGTTATTTACAAAATCTGGCACTTTACCTAACTGAATGTATTCATGATGAGTCATGGTGGATGGTACGACTGGTATAGAACTAGACTGTTCCTGCGGATTCATTATTCTATTTTTTGAGTGGATTTCAAAACGTCTAATTTTACAAAAAATGATGGAGAAATCTTGTCACCTTCAAATCAAATTTTAATTAAGAGAAGTTCATTCAATCTAAACTTTTCTCTATTGTACCTAACATTCACTGCTCACTGTTTTCACACCACGTATTCACAGTTATAAAATTTAAATTATATTATAGTAAATTAAATTGACTCGTAATGACTCACAGTAACAATATGCAGACTTTGAAACAATTGCAGCTCATCGTTGTTCACGTAGCGAGTGTCTCGAGTTGGAAGGTTGATGTAACTTTCCGGTATTGGAATGAAAGCTTGCGGGAGGCTCTGGATGGTCCTTTTGGATGATTGATCTACTACGGGTCCTCGGCGTCAATCGAGGGAGATGTCACGATGTGCAAGAACTTTCACTCTTCATGTAGCTTGTGCAGGTTTATTTTAATATTACTTCACCTGAACTTTTGTATCACGAATGTATATCGGCTGGTTTTATAGCTAGTTTCACACGACACTTTTAAACTTTGTGTAGAGTTTTTGTACTGCTTCTCACTTATGTTTCGGTCGGTGTAGAAACGAATTAGCTAGTGCCTCTATTCGTCGTTGTACAGTTTTCTTTTCAAAATACTTATCACCTTACTTTAGACGTAGAGGTCCCTATTCGGGCGGGCGCCAGTTAAATCTATAGGGTTCGGACACAGACTTGCTTGTTCGAGACTCGAGACTTGATTGTTCTGCGGTCAAAATCGGAGTGAGTTTATTAAGTTTGATTTACATATAAGTTGGTTATAGGGAATTGGATGGGGATGGGAAAGGTATTGACGATTCTTGATGACTATTTTGCTGTTTCGGCGATCACTAACTGGGTAACTGGGTCAGACGATCAACACGGTTTGCTGATCGACGCTGTTTGCTGATCGTGTGCATTCGGGCCGGTGGCGGTTGACAACACTAGAAAATGCTGTGTTGACAACGCAGGCTGTTAACTTCTCCCTCTTTAAATTTGAGACTCCGTGCGAAAAATGTGTTAGTTAGGTATGTTAGTGGTTGGTAACTCTTCGGTTCTGGATTTGGGTCAGTTGGTTGATAACCTTTAGGTTCTGGAATACATTGCGGTTTGTCATCAGGTGTTGTGATGACTTCTACGTTGATGGTGTTGCGGCGTTTTATGCACAGAAATACGACGCCAATTATGATGACCATTATTGGAGTGATGAAAGAACTGCCCAATAACCGTTGCCAAGTCCATGTGATACTATTACTTTCCAACTGAATATTCTTCATTTCCTTCCGAAGGTCTTTGTGTAGGATGTGTAGATGTTCAAGGCTTAGGTTTGTCACGTTGTTCACGGCTGCAACATGTATTCCATGTATTGGTAGACTAGTAGGAAAACCAGACAGTTCTGTCATGTTGGCTGAAATCAGTTTTACATTGACGTAAATATTGCATGTGTTATATTCGATTAGCAGAGAGCCAGTGAGATTCCTTCTTTCTACTAGGCAGTTTGTATCCAATGTGAATAGTTTTACCGAATTGATAAGTATGTGGGACTGGTCTAAGTTGTATATCTCTTTTTCTGTTGGATTGGTGATGAAGTCACAGCTAGCATTTCTCTGTTGTATCAGCATCGTTATGCATGTGGTGTCATCTTGCCGTAGTTCTTCTGGTTATACATCTTTTTGTTAAGCGTCGAGACGATGTAGGTTTGGTAAGTGAAAGTAAGGAAGTAGGGATGAGGGATATACATTCTTTTACCATTGTTAATTGTCGGATAAATTTGTATCTTGTTGAATACTCTACGCTTAAGTTGCGGGACGCTAATAATAAGTACTAATTCGTCATGACTTACAGCAACTTTTGTGGTGGTATACGATAGACTCTCTATGGCAGTATTCGCGTCAATGGTATTATGCTGTATGTCTGCTATTATTGCGTTTGTTTCATTTTTACTGAGTACTCTTGAGTTCGTAATTCCTAATTTCGCTAGGGTTATGCTATCAATTAGTATGTTCGCCTTTTCAGATAAGAATTTTAAGTTCATTAGAATGTTTATGGAATATAATTCCGTTGAAAAACTATCAAAAATATCTACTGCTGTTTTTACTTTCTGCAAGCTATCCTCCAAGTGCGATGTTAAACCCCTATTGATTACAACTTGGGCGTTATTATTCTGAATTAGTTAATTAATAGTAGAATTGATTAATCTTATTTGTATCTTTGCGTTTGTAAAATATTTAATAAATTCCTTTCAGTCATATCATTTGTATGTACTGTTATTCTCTTAAAATTCGAAAAGAGGTTCTTAATTTCTACGTTTTGATTACCTTCTTTTATTATGACTTGATGCCGAAAAGCATTTAGAGGTCCTTCAGTAGATGGTATATATATCGAACCACAGTCTGGTGCCGAATGCTGGGTTGCTGTCATAGAGCAGCAAATTCTACTTAAGGCGTCGGCCACGACATTTGCTTTTCCTGGCTTGTAGATTGTTTCATAATCGTGCTCTTCGAGATAAGATTTCCATCTCTTTAATTTTGCATTAGTATTTCTCTGTGAAAGTGTAAAAGTAAGTGGCTGATGATCTGTTACTATCTTAAATTTAGTTCCATACAAATAGTTCCTAAGGGTTTTCAATGACCAAATTTTAGCCAACATTTCCTTTTCGAAAGCGGAATATGCTTCTTCGGTTTTTGTTAACGATCGAGAAGCGAAATGTATGGGATTGTCAGTACCAATTTCAACCTATGCCAATACTGCTCCTATAGCATAGTTTGAAGCATCGGTTGTTAGCACAAAGGGTTTACTTTAATCAGGATAAATCAAAATATCCGAAGAAGATAAAACCAATTTCAGTTTTTCAAAGCATTCAACTTGTTCGGTCGTCAATGTGATTTTTTTGTTAGACTTAGGATTTTTTTCTCCTCTTAATATACTAGTAAGTGGCTTTGCTATTTTTGCAAAGTCTTTCACAAACTTTCTATAATAATTCATTAGACCTAAAAATTATCGTAGCATTTTTATTGTTGTTGGAGCAACAAACTTCTTTATCGCTCCAACTTTCTGGGGGTTGGGTTTAATTCCACTACTCGTTATAATGTGTCCTAGAAATTCAACTTCTTTGTGTAAGAATTCTGACTCATCCAGTTAAACCTTTAAATTAGCTGCATTTAGTGCTTTAAGAATCGTGTCCAAATTTCCCAAATGTTCTTCTAAGGATTTTCCAAATACTATCACATCATCCATGTAAATGTAGCACATTTTGCCAATATAATTTCTTAAAACGTCATCAATGGCTCTTTGAAAGATCGCCGGGGCGTTCTTTAATCCAAAAGGCATTCGCGTAAATTCATATATATCCGTTATTAATAGAAAATGCTGTTTTTTTCTATGTCGGACGGTTTCATCTTGTTTTGATGAAAGCCAGAAGCTAAATCAAGAGTAGAGAAATATTGTTGTCCTCTTAATTGTTCCAGAACATACGCTATCTCAGGCATGGGATACCTTTCGCTTATTGTCTTTTCATTTAATTTCCTGTAATCTACGACCATACGAATTTCTTTTTTCCTAAAGCGTCGTTCTTTTTTGGTACAATCCAAACTGGGGATGAGGAGGATCTTGACGGTCTAATTATTCAATCTTCCAAAATCTTTTTTATTTGAATATTCACCTCTTCTGTGCAAGCGGCAGGATAAGGATACACGCGTTGATGTACTGGTATATCATCAGTAGTATTGATGGTACATTCAACATTTGTAGCACATGATAATTTTAAATTAGGTTCGTAAAAGACTGATGAATTATCGAGCAATATTTTCATAATTTTTTGTTTAGTGGAAGAAATCCTATGATCATTCACACGAAAATCAACCATACTATTGTTCTCTTTAAAAGGTATTTTAAATATGGTATAGAAAATCTTTCTCCATCATCTGTAGTTATTTTCATTGCACAATTTTCAAAAGAAATATCAGCCTTTATTTTTTCTAGAACGACTGTGCCAATTATTCCTTCAAAGAAAGGACCAAAATCATGAATTAAAAACTGATAAGCTTCCTCACATTTTGGGGCAAAAATGCAATATCTATTGCATACATAGTGTTAAAACTTCCACTAACAGATTTTATATTATAGTTTGACACTTAGTATGGTTTAGATAATTTATAACTCGAGGCAAGTTTATTTGAAATAAAACTGATATTCGATCCACTATGAATCAAAAAAGGGTAATCTCCCGTTACGGTGGGCAAATTGATATATGGAAGGAATCGGTTCACCAATTTGCGTTCCATTCTAAAAAAATAAGCTCTGTAGATTGATTGTTTTCCGAAGCTTTATACGACAAATAATCGTGATTGTCTGTTCGGCAATATGTCTCATCAAGCGGTTTTGAATCCACTACATATTCAAGAGGAGCAGCGGTGCTGAAACTTCTTGAATCTCCATCAACACCATAAGCTTGTCTATTAATTGAAAACGATGCTCGGGGGCGTTTAGCGTTAAAATGTGGTTTTTTATTTGCTTGAAACGATTGGTCAACTTCCATAGGAACTGGCTTGTTATTTGCATTTTGTTGCATTACATTGTAACCTGGATGATAATGCCTGAACATTTTTTCTTGTGGATTTACACTTCTCATAGAAAAACGATTAAAATTGTGGTTCCAACCCGATGAAGCACAATTCGAATTCAAAACATCAGCTGCTTCGCCTTTAATTTTCCTTCTGATTGTTGCCACGATAATGCGGTATTCAATTGAATCACGAGGAGGACGTTCATAAATTTTGAAAATATTTTCCACTTCTAAAATCCATCTTGAAAGGCTAGATCCGTGTCCATGGAAGTCAGGAAGGTTATTTACAAAATCTGGCACTTTACCTAACTGAATGTATTCATGATGAGTCATGGTGGATGGTACGACTGGTATAGAACTAGACTGTTCCTGCGGATTCATTATTCTATTTTTTGAGTGGATTTCAAAACGTCTAATTTTACGAAAAATGATGGAGAAATCTTGTCACCTTCAAATCAAATTTTAATTAAGAGAAGTTCATTCAATCTAAACTTTTCTCTATTGTACCTAACATTCACTGCTCACTGTTTTCGCACCACGTATTCACAGTTATAAAATTTAAATTATATTATAGTAAATTAAATTGACTCGTAATGACTCACAGTAACAATATGCAGACTTTGAAACAATTGCAGCTCATCGTTGTTCACGTAGCGATGTCCACGAAGCGATGTCCACGTAGTGTCTCGAGTTGGAAGGTTGATGTAACGTTCCGGTATTGGAATGAAAGCTTGCGGGATGCTCCGGATGGTCCTTTTGGATGATTGATCTACTACGGGTCCTCGGCGTCAATCGAGAGAGATGTCACGATGTGCAGGAACTTTCACTCTTCATGTAGCTTGTGCCGGTTTATTTTAATATTACTTCACCTGAACTTTTGTATCACGAATGTATATCGGTTGGTTTTATAGCTAGTTTCACACGACACTTTTAAACTTTGTGTAGAGTTTTTGTACTGCTTCTCACTTATGTTTCGGTCGGTGTAGAAACGAATTAGCTAGTGCCTCTATTCGTCGTTGTACAGTTTTCTTTTCAAAATACTTATCACCTTACTTTAGACGTAGAGGTCCCTATTCGGGCGGGCGCCAGTTAAATCTATAGGGTTCGGACACAGACTTGCTTGTTCGAGACTCGAGACTTGATTGTTCTGCGGTCAAAATCGGAGTGAGTTTATTAAGTTTGATTTACATATAAGTTGGTTATTGGGAATTGGATGGGGAAGGCAAAGGTATTGACGATTCTTGATGACTATTTTGCTGTTTCGGCGATCACTAACTGGGTAACTGGGTCAGACGATCAACACGGTTTGCTGATCGATGCTGTTTGCTGATCGTGTGCATTCGGGCCGGTGGCGGTTGACAACACTAGAAAATGCTGTGTTGACAACGCAGGTTGTTAACTTCTCCCTCTTTAAATTTGAGACTCCGTGCGAAAAATGTGAAGGTATGTTAGTGGTTGGTAACTCTTCGGTTCTGGATTTGGGTCAGTTGGTTGATAACCTTTAGGTTCTGGAATACATTGCGGTTTGTCATCAGATGTTGTGATTACTTCTACGTTGATGGTGTTGCGGCGTTTTATGCACAGAAATACGACGCCAATTATGATGACCATTATTGGAGTGATGAAAGAACTGCCCAATAACCATTGCCAAGTCCATGTGATACTATTACTTTCCAACTGAATATTCTGCATTTCCTTCCGAAGGTCTTTGTGTAGGATGTGTAGATGTTCAAGGCTTAGGTTTGTCACGTTGTTCACGGCTGCAACATGTATTCCATGTATTGGTAGACTAGTAGGAAAACCAGACAGTTCTGTCATGTTGGCTGAAATCAGTTTTCCATTGACGTAAATATTGCATGTGTAATATTCGATTAGCAGAGAGCCAGTGAGATTCCTTCTTTCTACTCCGCAGTTTGTATCCAATGTGAATAGTTTTACCGAATTGATAAGTATGTGGGACTGGTCTAAGTTGTATATCTCTTTTTCTGTTGGATTGGTGATGAAGTCACAGCTAGCATTTCTCTGTTGTAACAGCATCGTTATGCATGTGGTGTCATCTTGCCGTAGTTCTTCTGGTTAATACATATTTTTGTTAAGCGTCGAGACGATGTAGGTTTGGGAAGTGATAGTTAGGAAGTAGGGATGAGGGATGTACATTCTTTTACCATTGTTAATTGTCGGATAAATTTGTATCTTGTTGAATACTCTACGCTTAAGTTGCGGGACGCTAATAATAAGTACTAATTCGTCATGACTTACAGCAACTTTTGTGGTGGTATACGATAGACTCTCTATGGCAGTATTCGCGTCAATGGTATTATGCTGTATGTCTGCTATTATTGCGTTTGTTTCATTTTTACTAAGTAATCTGGAGTTCGTAATTCCTAATTTCGCTAGGGTTATGCTATTCATTAGTATGTTCGCCTTTTCAGATAAGAATTTTAAGTTAATTAGAATGTTTATGGAATATAATTCCGTTGAAAAACTATAAAAAATATCTACTGCTGTTTTTACTTTCTGCAAGCTATCCTCCAAGTGCGATGTTCAATCCCTATTGATTACAACTTGGGCGTTATTATTCTGAATTAGTTAATTAATAGTAGAATTGATTAATCTTAAATCGTTTGCGTCTGGACTACCAGCTATAAATTTCCAGGCGGTTCCTACTGTATCCCAGCACTTCTTTCGTCTTGGAATCAAGGATTTTAACATTTCCGTAACGTGTTCAAATTGTGCTGTAATTATAGGCGGGAATTGAGTCTCTTCAACGTTCTTAAAATCCGTAAACAGTGAATTAATTTCGTTTTGCATTTCTGACACTTTAAAATGGTGTACATAATAATTAATAAGTTCCTTTAATTATTCTAGCTGTACCTCTGTCGAACGCTACAATGGGTACGTAGTCCATTTTTGTTAGCTTTACGTGCTGACCGATCGCTATGGGGATCCATCCATCTTTTTATAGATTCTCTTTCCATTTTCTGTAGTAACCGTTATTCTAATAATTTTCTTTATTTTAATTTTTTTTATAGGGATTAACTTGTTTCAATCTACGTTTTGTTTTCATAAATGCCTGCGCTGAATCATAAATTTCTATTACTTTTTTATTTTTATTATAGTGGTTTAAATCAATTCCTTGCTTGTGTTTCAAATTTTCAGCTACTTTTTCAATTATCGATGAACTGTTTCTTGAAGGAGTAATTATTTCCAGAGGGGTAAATTTAGTACAAGAGTGTACTGAATTGTTATATTTGAACAAGGAAAGTTGTATCAAATCTGTAGGAGTCATAAGCGGATTCTCGGTTTTAGAAATTCTATATAATTCCAATAGCGTAGAGTGAAATCTTTCGACTGTGCCATTCATTTCACTTCTAGCAGTGGCAGTTACAAAATGTTTGATGTTGAAGGTGTTTAAAAATTATACGACTTCACCGGAATTGAAAGACTTTTCTCCGTCCATCACTATAAATTTTGGGGGCCTGTATTTTAGAGTGAATTCCTTAAGTACAGGAAACACATCTACGGTAGCTCTAGAATTAATTCGTGCTACTTGTTTTCCAGGAAAAGTATATCGATCGAAAAGTATATCGACTAGTTGCCCCGGCGATCTTATGTGTTAAGGGTAAGTTTAGGGACAATGCCACCTGAAACAACGCAAGGAAGTCGACATGGAGACACAGACAAAACTTTTCTTTACGATAAAAAGAATGTTCGATTAATTGTAAGACAATCAAATTTTGATTGTCGGCCAGGTAGCAGCTCTGCGGAACATGCGGAACATTTCCTGTAATCATTTTAAGACGACGGCATGCTTTGCCAAAGAGAACAAAACATTCAATACATAGTATTACATAGCCTTTAAAATCACACGATTAGGATCATTGGTGGATTACTGATTTGTATAAATTCATCAGTAAATTAATATCACCTATACGAGTCAGTACGTATTATGCGATTGCCGACACACCAGATCGGTGTTATGAAAGTCACGATCTTATGATTTTGATAACGGTTGGCGTTTCGTGCGTTTAATTTTCTCGATAGTAATCATTGTATCTAACCGTCAGATTACGATAGATAGATATGGTATACGATAGACTCTCTATGGCAGTATTCGCGTCAATGTTATTATGCTGTATGTCTGCTATTATTGCGTTTGTTTCATTTTTACTAAGTACTCTTGGGTTCGTAATTCCTAATTTCGCTAGGGTTATGCTATCAATTAGTATGTTCGCCTTTTCAGACAAGAATTTTAAGTTAATTAGAATATTTATGGAATATAATTCCGTTGAAAAACTATCAAAAATATCTACTGCTGTTTTTACCTTCTGCAAGCTATCCTCCAAGTGCGATGTTAAATCCCTATTGATTATAACTTGGGCGTTATTATTCTGAATTAGTTAATTAATAGTAGAATTGATTAATCTTATTTGTATCTTTGCGTTTGTAAAATATTTAATAAATTCCTTTCAGTCATATCATTAGTATGTACTGTTATTATCTTAAAATTCGAAAAGAGGTTCTTAATTTCTACGTTTTGATTACCTTCTTTTATTATGACTTGATGCCGAAAAGCATTTAGAGGTCCTTCAGTAGATGGTATATATATCGAACCACAGTCGGGTGCCGAATGCTGGGTTGCTGTCATAGAGCAGCAAATCCTACTTAAGGCGTCGGCCATGACATTTACTTTTCCTGACTTGTAGATTGTTTCATAATCGTGCTCTTTGAGATAAGATTTCCATCTCTTTAATTTTGCATTAGTATTTTTCTGTGAAAGTGTAAAAGTAAGTGGCTGATGATCTGTTACTATCTTAAATTTAGTTCCATACAAATAGTTCCTAAGGGTTTTCAATGACCAAATTTTAGCCAACATTTCCTTTTCGAAAGCGGAATATGCTTCTTCGGTTTTTGTTAACGATCGAGAAGCGAAATGTATGGGATTGTCAGTACCAATTTCACCCTATGACAATACTGCTCCTATAGCATAGTTCAAAGCATCGGTTGTTAGCACAAAGGGTTTACTATAATCAGGATAAATTTCAGTTTTTCAAAGCATTCAACTTGTTCGGTCGTCAATGTGATTTTTTTGTTAGACTTAGGATTTTTTTCTCCTCTTAATATACTAGTAAGTGGCTTTGCTATTTTTGCAAAGTCTTTCACAAACTTTCTATAATAATTCATTAGACCTAAAAATTATCGTAGCATTTTTATTGTTGTTGGAGCAACAAACTTCTTTATCGCTCCAACTTTCTGGTGGTTGGGTTTAATTCCACTACTCGTTATAATGTGTCCTAGAAATTCAACTTCTTTGTGTAAGAATTCTGACATATCCAGTTGAACCTTTAAATTAGCTGCATTTAGTGCTTTAAGAATCGTGTCCAAATTTCCCAAATGTTCTTCCAAGGATTTTCCAAATACTATCACATCATCCATGTAAATGTAGCACATTTTGCCAATATAATTTCTTAAAACGTCATCAATGGCTCTTTGAAAGATCGCCGGGGCGTTCTTTAATCCAAAAGGCATTCGCGTAAATTCATATTTTCCGTTATTAATAGAAAATGCTGTTTTTTTCTATGTCGGATGGTTTCATCTTGATTTGATGAAAGCCAGAAGCTAAATCAAGAGTAGAGAAATATTGTTGTCCTCTTAATTGTTCCAGAACATACGCTATCTCACGCATGGGATACCTTTCGCTTATTGTCTTTTCATTTAATTTCATGTAATCTACGACCCTACGGAATTTCTTTTTTCCTGGGATGTCCTGTAACTGGGAATGTCCAGCCGGATCTCTACGGTCTAATTATTCCATCTTCTAAAAGCTTTTTTATTTGTATATTCACCTCTTCTGTGCAAGCGGCAGGATAAGGATACACGCGTTGATGTACTGGTATATCATCAGTAGTATTGACGGTACATTCAACATTTGTAGCACATGATAATTTTAAATTAGGTTCGTAAAAGACTGATGAATTATCGAGCAATATTTTCATAATTTTTTGTTTAGTGGAAGAAATCCTATGATCATTCACACGAAAATCAACCATACTATTGTTCTCTTTAAAAGGTATTTTAAATATGGTATAGAAAATCTTTCTCCATCATCTGTAGTTATTTTCATTGCACAATTTTCAAAAGAAATATCAGCCTTTATTTTTTCTAGAACGTCTGTGCCAATTATTCCTTCAAAGAAAGGACCAAAATCATGAATTAAAAACTGATAAGCTTCCTCACATTCTGGGGCAAAAAATGCAATATCTATTGCATACTTAGTGTTAAAACTTCCTCTAACAGATTTTATATTATAGTTTGACACTTCGTATGGTTTAGATAATTTATAACTCGAGGCAAGTTTATTTGAAATAAAACTGATATTCGATCCACTATGAATCAAAAAAGGGTAATCTCCCGTTACGGTGGGCAAATTGATATATGGAAGGAATCGGTTCACCAATTTGCGTTCCATTCTAAAAAAATAAGCTCTGTAGATTGATTGTTTTCCGAAGCTTTATACGACAAATAACCGTGATTGTCTGTTCGGCAATACGTCTCATCAAGCGGTTTTGAATCCACTACATATTCAAGAGGAGCAGCGGTGCTGAAACTTCTTGAATTTCACCATCAACACCATAAGCTTGTCTATTAATTGAAGACGATGCTCGGGGGCGTTTAGCGTTAAAATGTGGTTTTTTATTTGCTTGAAACGAAGGGTCAACTTCCATAGGAACTGGCCTGTTATTTGCATTTTGTTGCATGACATTGTAACCTGGATGATAATGCCTGAACATTTTTTCTTGTGGATTTACACTTCTCATAGAAAAACGATTAAAATTGTGGTTCCAACCCGATGAAGCACAATTCGAATCCAAAACATCAGCTGCTTCGCCTTTAATTTTCCTTCTGATTGTTGCCACGATAATGCGGTATTCAATTGAATCACGAGGAAGACGTTCATAAATTTTGAAAATATTTTCCACTTCTAAAATCCATCTTGAAAGGCTAGATCCGTGTCCATGGAATTCAGGAAGGTTATTTACAAAATCTGGCACTTTACCTAACTGAATGTATTCATGATGAGTCATGGTGGATGGTACGACTGGTATAGAACTAGACTGTTCCTGCGGATTCATTATTCTATTTTTTGAGTGGATTTCAAAACGTCTAATTTTACGAAAAATGATGGAGAAATCTTGTCACCTTCAAATCAAATTTTAATTAAGAGAAGTTCATTCAATCTAAACTTTTCTCTATTGTACCTAACATTCACTGCTCACTGTTTTCGCACCACGTATTCACAGTTATAAAATTTAAATTATATTATAGTAAATTAAATTGACTCGTAATGACTCACAGTAACAATATGCAGACTTTGAAACAATTGCAGCTCATCGTTGTTCACGTAGCGATGTCCACGAAGCGATGTCCACGTAGTGTCTCGAGTTGGAAGGTTGATGTAACGTTCCGGTATTGGAATGAAAGCTTGCGGGATGCTCCGGATGGTCCTTTTGGATGATTGATCTACTACGGGTCCTCGGCGTCAATCGAGAGAGATGTCACGATGTGCAGCAACTTTCACTCTTCATGTAGCTTGTGCAGGTTTATTTTAATATTACTTCACCTGAACTTTTGTATCACGAATGTATATCGGTTGGGTTTATAGCTAGTTTCACACGACACTTTTAAACTTTGTGTAGAGTTTTTGTACTGCTTCTCACTTATGTTTCGGTCGGTGTAGAAACGAATTAGCTAGTGCCTCTATTCGTCGTTGTACAGTTTTCTTTTCAAAATACTTATCACCTTACTTTAGACGTAGAGGTCCCTATTCGGGCGGGCGCCAGTTAAATCTATAGGGTTCGGACACAGACTTGCTTGTTCGAGACTCGAGACTTGATTGTTCTGCGGTCAAAATCGGAGTGAGTTTATTAAGTTTGATTTACATATAAGTTGGTTATTGGGAATTGGATGGGGAAGGGAAAGGTATTGACGATTCTTGATGACTATTTTGCTGTTTCGGCGATCACTAACTGGGTAACTGGGTCAGACAATCAACACGGTTTGCTGACCGACGCTGTTTGCTGATCGTGTGCATTCGGGCCGGTGGCGGTTGTCAACACTAGAAAATGCTGTGTTGACAACGCAGGTTGTTAACTTCTCCCTCTTTAAATTTGAGACTCCGTACGAAAAACGTGAAGGTATGTTAGTGGTTGGTAACTCTTCGGTTCTGGATTTGGGTCAGTTGGTTGATAACCTTTAGGTTCTGGAATACATTGCGGTTTGTCATCAGGTGTTGTGATGACTTCTACGTTGATGGTGTTGCGGGGTTTTATGCACAGAAATACGACGCCAATTATGATGACCATTATTGGAGTGATGAATGAACTGCCCAATAACCATTGCCAAGTCCATGTGATACTATTACTTTCCAACTGAATATTCTGCATTTCCTTCCGAAGGTCTTTGTGTAGGATGTGTAGATGTTCAAGGCTTAGGTTTGTCACGTTGTTCACGGCTCATGTATTGAATACATGTACATGTATTCCATGTATTGGTAGACTAGTAGGAAAACCAGACAGTTCTGTCATGTTGGCTGAAATCAGTTTTACATTGACGTAAATATTGCATGTGTTATATTCGATTAGCAGAGAGCCAGTGAGATTCCTTCTTTCTACTAGGCAGTTTGTATCCAATGTGAATAGTTTTACCGAATTGATAAGTATGTGGGACTGGTCTAAGTTGTATATCTCTTTTTCTGTTGGATTGGTGATGAAGTCACAAGTTAAGACGACAGCGCAGTAAGGAGTTAAGACGACAGCGCAACACGAGAACGCGCCACCGATAAACAAACAAACCACGCTCGACCGATAAACAACCAAACCACAAAGCAGCGCGCACAACATAATTTGCAACGCAGCATTATTCAGCACGCAGCATAATTCAACACGGACCAGCGCACCAGCATCCATCCAAACAGTTCAGTTGATACTCAGACGCTAATCCGAACGGTTATTAACTCCGCCGGTCGATGGAAATAAAGTTAAGTTTTTTTTAAAAACACTTCTCCCGGACACCGTGCGTTAACTGGCGCCCGAATAGGGACCGCGCTATGTGAAAAATAAAGTTAAGGTGCAAGTGAAAAGTAACCACGTTAGAGTGAAAGTTACCACCAAATCCTAAACTAAAAAAGACTTCCTGATCGCCGAGTGCAGCCGTGTGAAAAGGATCCCGAGTCACCTGTGCAGTTAGCAGCTCACGCAGGACAAAAAGGAACCATCCATCACACTGAGAAGGAAGAATATCATAGCCGGTTTCCCAGCAAAAAACAACACATCGCCCGTTAGAGGAGCGAAAAACAACATAAGGCCCGTTAGAGGAGCGAAAAACAACATAAGGCCCGCTAGAGGAGCTGATAAAGACAACATAAGACGTACATCCAACGCCCGAAACAGGATGCGTATGGTACCGTAAGTACAGTGATTTATAAAAAATCGTAAGTGAAAATTTCAAACAGTGAAAAAAAATCAAAAACGAGTATTAAAAACGATTGCAAATTAATATTACATATTACTAACTCAATCAAGTGAAGTTAAAAACGTGTTTAAACTAACGAAAAAATCCTGGAGGATCTAATTAATTCATTACAATCTCTAACATTGAAAATGTCGAGACCCGAACTTGATCAAATTATCAACCGCATTGCCGCACTCGAAGCGTGCAATATTGCCCCCACTTTTATCGATTATTCTGATCCACCGCTTTATTTCACAAAGCCAGATGGAACAAGTGTAAATCCTGAAACTTTTGAAAAAATTCCCGATTTGGTAAAAGATCTACCAACATTCACTGGGGATCCCAGCGAACTGAATAGCTGGTTAAATGATGTTGACAGTTTAGTGAAACTCTATCAAACTAAAGGTACAGATACCATCGAACGTCAAAATAAATACCACATGATCTGCAAATTCATTCGTAGAAAAATACGCGGTGAAGCGAATGACTCACTCGTCGCTTCAAACGTAGGCATAAATTGGAACCTGATCAAAAAAACATTGATCACCTATTACGGCTAAAAACGTGACTTGGAAACATTGGACTTCCAACTCATGAGCGTGCAACAGAAGAACCGCTCACTTGAAGTATATTACGACGAAGTGAACAGATTACTGTCCCTCATCGCAAATCAAATAAATACCGATGAAAGGTTTACACACCCCGAAGCTTCCAGAGCTTTAATTGAAATGTACAACAAAAAAGCAATCGATGCTTTCATGAGAGGACTCGATGGAGACGTTTACAAGTTCATAAGGAATTATGAGCCAACATCGCTTGCAGGAGCATACAGCTATTGTATCTCTTTCCAAAATATTGAATGCAGAAAAATGTTAACAAAACCGAGAACATACACTCCACCAACGGCACCAAGGAATATGATTCCCTTACCGCCACCAACACCAATAAGGTACACACATGCCCAGCCACCACCTAGGCCTCATTACCCAAAACCTCCAATGTATGGAAATCGAAATTTTAACAATTTCATTCCAAGGCACCAACAGCCCTTTCAAAAAATGCAATCTAATCAATTTCAACGTCAACCTCCACCAGAACCGATGGACGTTGATCAATCTATCAGAACTCGCCAAGTAAATTACGGAAATCGTCCAAATTCAAACAATGTGAGACCACCAAAACGACCTAGAGTCAATAATATCCAAACAAACGCCAGAAACATAAACAACATTAATCATATAGCAGATGCCAATCTTGCACAAACATTCGAAAACGTAAACAACAACGTGAATAACACAACGGTTGACAATGTGCAACAGTCATTCGAACGATATTTCAGAACAATTGAAAAACAAGAAGGTAATAACTTCAGAGAAACTTTTGAAGAAGCAGAGCTGAATTTTTTAGAATAAACTCAGCGTTGCCTTACTTCTTATTCTATGGTAACGCTTCAGAACCACTCAAAATGTTAATTGATACTGGATCTAATAAAAATTACATACATCCAAAATATGCAAAAATTTCACACAAGGTTGATAAACCATTTTTCGTATCATCCGTAGCAGGAGATATTAAAATCGACGCTTATTCTCAAGCACGATTATTCAAACCATATTCAGATAAAATGCTAAAATTTTATCATTTAGAAAATTTAAAATCGTTTGATGCCATAATTGGACACGATTCACTAAAGGAAATTAAAGCAGTAATTGACACAGCCAATGAAATATTAATCATTGATGGCACACATGTCATTCCATTACAACAATACCAACTACAGGAAGTAAATAAAATAAACATTCGTGATAATCATCTGAACCAAAACGAAAAAAGAAAGCTACATGACCTATTACAGGAATATCAAGATCTTTTCCAACCACCAGATTTGAAACTACCTTGTACATCGCGAGTAAAAGCGACAATAAGAACAAAAGATGAATCACCAGTTTATAGTAAAACGTATCCCTATCCCCAAGCACTTAAAGGTGAAGTTAACAAGCAAATTGAAAAACTCCTAAATGATGGAATCATCAGACCTTCGAAATCCCCATACAATGCACCAGTGTGGATTGTTCCAAAAAAACTGGATGCTGCCAATGAAAAAAAATATAGACTTGTCGTAGACTACAGAAAATTGAACACTCAAACAATAAGCGATAAATATCCTATTCCGGATCCATCTACTGTTTTAGCCAATCTAGGTTCAAATAAATATTTCACAACTCTTGACTTAGCGTCAGGATTTCATCAAGTACCTATGTCGGAAAATGATATCGAAAAAACTGCATTTTCAATAAACAACGGAAAATATGAATTCGTACGCATGCCATTTGGTTTAAAAAATGCCCCTTCAATATTCCAACGCGTCATGGACGACACTTTAAGGGAACACATCGGAAAAATTTGTCACATATACATCGATGACATAATCATTTTTAGCAAAACAGTTGAAGAACATCTGCAAAATTTAAGAATTGTTCTAGAAACTCTGAGAGCCGCTAATTTCAAAATACAACCGGATAAATCTGAATTTCTAAAGACAGAAGTTGAATTCCTCGGATTCATAGTCTCAAGTGAAGGACTTAAACCAAATATAAAAAAGATTGAAGCCATAAAAACATTCCCAGAACCACAAAACCTTAAAGAACTAAGAAGATTCTTAGGAATGTCAGGTTACTACCGCAGGTTTATTAAAAACTATGCACAACTGGCAAAACCCATCACAAAACTCCTAAGAGGGGAGGATGGCCATCGCCAAATTTCCAAACACGAATCAAAAAATTTCCCTATTAAATTTGATCAAACCGCAAAAAACGCATTTCAAACCCTTAAAGACATAATATCTTCTAATGATGTTTTAGCTTTTCCAGATTTCCAGAAGCCATTCGAACTAACAACAGACGCATCGGAAAAAGCACTAGGAGCTGTGCTTTCACAAAAATGTCACGACGGTGATAGACCGATAACCTTCATTTCTCGTACTCTTTCCAAAACAGAGGAAAATTATGCAACCAACGAAAAGGAAATGCTTGCCATCGTTTGGGCACTACAAACATTGAGAAATTTCATATACGGAGCTAAAATTAATATTCATACAGATCATCAACCATTAACATTTGCTTTATCTCCGCAGAACAACAACGCAAAACTGAAAAGATGGAAATCTTTCATGGAGGAACACGATTACCAATTATTCTACAAACCCGGAAGATCAAACGTTGTAGCAGATGCACTTTCCCGTATACAACTAAACTCATTAACGCCAACTCAGCACTCAGCTGACGAAGACGATCATTCTTATATACCTTCAACAGAAGCACCAATTAATGTATTCCACAACCAACTAATATTTAAAATTGGAACTAATTCTTCATACCAATTAATTACCCCTTTCCCAAAATTCAGAAGACATATTTTTATTGAACCAACATTTACTTCTGATTTTATCAAGGATAAATTCAAAAAATTAATCAATCCAAATGTAATTAATGGAATTCACACAGATGAACAAACAATGGGAATTATCCAAGAAGTTTATAAAACTCTCTACAATCCAAAAACAATCAAAGCTAGATTTTCCCAAAGACAAGTACAAGACCTATGCGATGAAGAAACACAAATTGAAGAAATCAAGAATATTCATAATTTTGCTCACAGAAATGCTAAGGAAAACTCATTGCAATTTATAAAAAAATTCTACTTTCCCGGAATGAGAAAAAGTATTCAAAACATTGTAAAAAATTGTGAGATATGTAAAACAGAAAAATACGAGAGAAAACCCCAAGAATTTATACCAGTAAAAACACCAATACCGACATATCCTGGAGAAATTATCCATATTGACATATTTGCTTATAACGCAAACTTTTTATTTATCTCATCTATAGATAAATTTTCAAAATACGTTAAAATACGACCGATAAAATCGAAATCAATCGCTGATATAAAGGAAGTTTTACTACAACTCCTATATGACTGGGACTTACCAGCTCAAATTGTAATAGACAACGAATGTACGTTTGTCTCAAACGTTATCGAACAATCAATACTAAACCTAGGAACAAAAATATTTAAAACTCCAGTTAATCGTTCAGAAACGAATGGACAAATAGAACGTTGCCATTCAACAATTAGAGAAATCACTAGATGCACAAAAAAACTCAATCCAGAGATGAGCATTATAACATTAGTACAACAAGCTGTTTATAAGTATAATCACAGCATACATTCATTCATAAAGGATACACCACGAAATGTGTATGTAGGAGAAATATCAAACGATCCGCTAGAGAGATCAAGAATAAGAGAAAAAACAAATGAAAGAATACTACAGATATTCAAAAAGAATGAAGAAAAAATCAAAGATGAAAAATATAAGGATTACGTAGAAAACGAATATGCATTCGAAAAGAAAAAGACGAATAACAAACGCGAAAGTCGTTTTAATGCAGTAAAAGTAAAGGAGAATCATCCAACATATATTATCGATTCAAACAATCGAAAAATACATAAAGTAAACTTAAGAAAGTAATGAAAAAATATTAATACTTTTTCAAAATTGTTTTAACTATCGTTACAGAATACTTACGATCCTGTTGATCAAACTAATTTTCGCAGACATAAACATATATGATTTAAATAACAATCCATTAGCCATAATACCGATAGGTAAAGCTAAGATTCAAATTGGATACGTAAGAACAATACATCCAATAGATTTAACTGATATAAACGAAACAATAGAGAAAACATTACAAGATAGTCCAAATGGAAATTCTACTGAATCTATCGAAAATTTGATCAGCATAAAAGCTAGCATGCTAAAGGACACTTTTGCGAAAATCAAACCATTTGTGAAAAGACAAAAACGATGGGACACGATAGGAAAAATTTGGAAATGGATCGCTGGAACTCCAGATGCAGACGACCTACATGTCATAAACTCCACAATGAACTCCCTGATAGCAGAAAGCAACAAACAAATAATAATCAACCAAGGCTTCAACGACAGGTTGAAACAAATAACTGATGTCGCTAACCAAGTCGTAAATATCGAAAACGAACGCTATGAGTCACACCAAGTGGAAATTCGGAAACTTATTCTACTTTCCAACATAAATATGCTACAAGAAAAATTGGATGTCATAGAAGACGCTATACTGTTAGCTAAAAACGGTATTCCGAGCAGTAAGCTACTATCCCTTGAGGATCTGACATCAATAGAACAGTTTCTTGAGAAGAATAACATTAAATACAACACACCGGAAGAATTGCTAAGGCAATCAACTGCCCAAGTAGCAGTAAATGAATCTCATATACTATACATGCTAAAGTTCCCCAAACTATCTTCAAAAATCTACGAGTACGAATACATTGACTCGATAATACAACACGATGCACGTATAATCGTCACACAAAACTTTATATTACAAAATCAAACCCACGTATATTCCATGACAGAGAAGTGCCAACAACAAGAAGATGTTTATATATGTCCGCAAATCGGCATACAACAACCCACAACATGCATTCAACAAATTGTGAGAAGAGAAGATTCACAATGTGACTACGAAAAGATTTATAGTCGAGGCTTCATAAAAAGAATCAAAGACGACACAATACTAATCAACGACGCAATAGCAGAAATCGCATCAAACTGCAGCAAAATGAACCAAGTACTGAACGGTTCCTACGTCATACAATTCGAAAATTGTAACATTATCATTAATGGAGAAATTTATTCAAACGACGAAGTCACCATTCCTGGTAAACCATTCAAATCAACAGCAGGAATCAACATCGATAAGGGTGAAATCGAACATAAACCGCCTCTCCAACTCGTACAAAAACTCACCATAGAACATAGAGAAAAACTAAAAAGTATTAACTTGCAGAATGATTCTCTAAGATGGAAAATTAATGTATTCGGAGGAACTTTTGCATTCATATGCCTATGCGCATTTATAATCTGTTTATTCTTCCACTTCAAGAGAACGACGATAAAAGTAAACATGACTCAAGCGAAACGACCAGAAACGTTCGTTAGCAGACCAACTTCATTCCACGCAGCAACGAGACTTTGAGGGCAAAGTCATTTAAGAGGGGAGGAGTTAAGACGACAGCGCAGTAAGGAGTTAAGACGACAGCGCAACACGAGAACGCGCCACCGATAAACAAACAAACCACGCTCGACCGATAAACAAACAAACCACAAAGCAGCGCGCACAACATAATTTGCAACGCAGCATTATTCAGCACGCAGCATAATTCAACACGGACCAGCGCACCAGCATCCATCCAAACAGTTCAGTTGATACTCAGACGCTAATCCGAACGGTTATTAACTCCGCCGGTCGATGGAAATAAAGTTAAGTTTTTTTTAAAAACACTTCTCCCGGACACCGTGCGTTAACTCACAGCTAGCATTTCTCTGTTGTATCAGCATCGTTATGCATGTGGTGTCATCTTGCCGTAGTTCTTCTGGTTTATACATCTTTTTGTTAAGCGTCGAGACGATGTAGGTTTGGTAAGTGAAAGTAAGGAAGTAGGGATGAGGGATATACATTCTTTTACCATTGTTAATTGTCGGATAAATTTGTATCTTGTTGAATACTCTACGCTTAAGTTGCGGGACGCTAATAATAAGTACTAATTCGTCATGACTTACAGCAACTTTTGTGGTGGTATACGATAGACTCTCTATGGCAGTATTCGCGTCAATGGTATTATGCTGTATGTCTGCTATTATTGCGTTTGTTTCATTTTTACTGAGTACTCTTGAGTTCGTAATTCCTAATTTCGCTAGGGTTATGCTATCAATTAGTATGTTCGCCTTTTCAGATAAGAATTTTAAGTTCATTAGAATGTTTATGGAATATAATTCCGTTGAAAAACTATCAAAAATATCTACTGCTGTTTTTACTTTCTGCAAGCTATCCTCCAAGTGCGATGTTAAATCCCTATTGATTATAACTTGGGCGTTATTATTCTAAATTAGTTAATTAATAGTAGAATTGATTAATCTTATTTGTATCTTTGCGTTTGTAAAATATTTAATAAATTCCTTTCAGTCATATCATTTGTATGTACTGTTATTATCTTAAAATTCAAAAAGAGGTTCTTAATTTCTACGTTTTGATTACCTTCTTTTATTATGACTTGATGCCGAAAAGCATTTAGAGGTCCTTCAGTAGATGGTATATATCGAACCACAGTCGGGTGCCGAATGCTGGGTTGCTGTCATAGAGCAGCAAATCCTACTTAAGGCGTCGGCCACGACATTTGCTTTTCCTGGCTTGTAGATTGTTTCATAATCGTGCTCTTCGAGATAAGATTTCCATCTTTTTAATTTTGCATTAGTATTTTTCTGTGAAAGTGTAAAAGTAAGTGGCTGATGATCCGTTACTATCTTAAATTTAGTTCCATACAAATAGTTCCTAAGGGTTTTCAATGACCAAATTAAAGCCAACATTTCCTTTTCGAAAGCGGAATATGCTTCTTCGATTTTTGTTAACGATCGAGAAGCGAAATGTATGGGATTGTCAGTACCAATTTCATCCTATGACAATACTGCTCCTATAGCATAGTTTGAAGCATCGGTTGTTAGCACAAAGGGTTTACTTTAATCAGGATAAATCAAAATATCCGAAGAAGATAAAACCAATTTCAGTTTTTCAAAGCATTCAACTTGTTCGGTCGTCAATGTGATTTTTTTGTTAGACTTAGGATTTTTTTCTTCTCTTAATATACTAGTAAGTGGCTTTGCTATTTTTGCAAAGTCTTTCACAAACTTTCTATAATAATTCATTAGACCTAAAAATTATCGTAGCATTTTTATTGTTGTTGGAGCAACAAACTTCTTTATCTTTCCAACTTTCTGGTGGTTGGATTTAATTCCACTACTCGTTATAATGTGTCCTAGAAATTCAACTTCTTTGTGTAAGAATTCTGACTCATCCAGTTAAACCTTTAAATTAGCTGCATTTAGTGCTTTAAGAATCGTGTCCAAATTTCCCAAATGTTCTTCCAAGGATTTTCCAAATACTATCACATCATCCATGTAAATGTAGCACATTTTGCCAATATAATTTCTTAAAACGTCATCAATGGCTCTTTGAAAGATCGCCGGGGCGTTCTTTAATCCAAAAGGCATTCGCGTAAATTCATATTTTCCGTTATTAATAGAAAATGCTGTTTTTTTCTATGTCGGACGGTTTCATCTTGTTTTGATGAAAGCCAGAAGCTAAATCAAGAGTAGAGAAATATTGTTGTCCTCTTAATTGTTCCAGAACATACGCTATCTCAGGCATGGGATACCTTTCGCTTATTGTCTTTTCATTTAATTTCCTGTAATCTACGACCATACGAATTTCTTTTTTCCTAAAGCGTCGTTCTTTTTTGGTACAATCCAAACTGGGGATGAGGAGGATCTTGACGGTCTAATTATTCAATCTTCCAAAATCTTTTTTATTTGAATATTCACCTCTTCTGTGCAAGCGGCAGGATAAGGATACACGCGTTGATGTACTGGTATATCATCAGTAGTATTGATGGTACATTCAACATTTGTAGCACATGATAATTTTAAATTAGGTTCGTAAATGACTGATGAATTATCGTGCAATATTTTCATAATTTTTTGTTTAGTGGAAGAAATCCTATGATCATTCACACGAAAATCAACCATATTATTGTTCTCTTTAAAAGGTATTTTAAATATGGTATAGAAAATCTTTCTCCGTCATCTGTAGTTATTTTCATTGAACAATTTTCAAAAGAAATATCAACCTTTATTTTTTCTAGAACGCCTGTGCCAATTATTCCTTCAAAGAAAGGACCAAAATCATGAATTAAAAACTGATAAGCTTCCTCACATTTTGGGGCAAAAATGCAATATCTATTGCATACATAGTGTTAAAACTTCCACTAACAGATTTTATATTATAGTTTGACACTTAGTATGGTTTAGATAATTTATAACTCGAGGCAAGTTTATTTGATATAAAACTGATATTCGATCCACTATGAATCAAAAAAGGGTAATTTCCCGTTACGGTGGGCAAATTGATATATGGAAGGAATCGGTTCACCAATTTGAGTTCCATTCTAAAAAAATAAGCTCTGTAGATTGATTGTTTTCCGAAGCTTTATACGACAAATAATCGTGATTGTCTGTTCGGCAATATGTCTCATCAAGCGGTTTTGAATCCACTAAATATTCAAGAGGAGCAGCGGTGCTGAAACTTCTTGAATTTCACCATCAACACCATAAGCTTGTCTATTAATTGAAGACGATGCTCGGGGGCGTTTAGCGTTAAAATGTGGTTTTTTATTTGCTTGAAACGATTGGTCAACTTCCATAGGAACTGGCTTGTTATTTGCATTTTGTTGCATTACATTGTAACCTGGATGATAATGCCTGAACATTTTTTCTTGCGGATTTACACTTCTCATAGAAAAACGATTAAAATTGTGGTTCCAACCCGATGAAGCACAATTCGAATTCAAAACATCAGCTGCTTCGCCTTTAATTTTCCTTCTGATTGTTGCCACGATAATGCGGTATTCAATTGAATCACGAGGAAGACGTTCATAAATTTTGAAAATATTTTCCACTTCTAAAATCCATCTTGAAAGGCTAGATCCGTGTCCATGGAAGTCAGGAAGGTTATATACAAAATCTGGCACTTTACCTAACTGAATGTATTCATGATGAGTCATGGTGGATGGTACGACTGGTATAGAACTAGATTGTTCCTGCGGATTCATTATTCTATTTTTTGAGTGGATTTCAAAACGTCTAATTTTACGAAAAATGATGGAGAAATCTTGTCACCTTCAAATCAAATTTTAATTAAGAGAAGTTCATTCAATCTAAACTTTTCTCTATTGTACCTAACATTCACTGCTCACTGTTTTCGCACCACGTATTCACAGTTATAAAATTTAAATTATGTTATAGTAAATTAAATTGACTCGTAATGACTCACAGTAACAATATGCAGACTTTGAAACAATTGCAGCTCATCGTTGTTCACGTAGCGATGTCCACGAAGCGATGTCCACGTAGTGTCTCGAGTTGGAAGGTTGATGTAACGTTCCGGTATTGGAATGAAAGCTTGCGGGATGCTCCGGATGGTCCTTTTGGATGATTGATCTACTACGGGTCCTCGGCGTCAATCGAGAGAGATGTCACGATGTGCAGGAACTTTCACTCTTCATGTAGCTTGTGCAGGTTTATTTTAATATTACTTCACCTAAACTTTTGTATCACGAATGTATATCGGTTGGTTTTATAGCTAGTTTCACACGACACTTTTAAACTTTGTGTAGAGTTTTTGTACTGCTTCTCACTTATGTTTCGGTCGGTGTAGAAACGAATTAGCTAGTGCCTCTGTTCGTCGTTGTACAGTTTTCTTTTCAAAATACTTATCACCTTACTTTAGACGTAGAGGTCCCTATACGGGCGGGCGCCAGTTAAATCTATAGGGTTCGGACACAGACGAAGAAAATCGAGACTTGCTTGTTCTGCGGTCAAAATCGGAGTGAGTTTATTAAGTTTGATTTACATATAACTTGGTTATTGGGAATTGGATGGGGAAGGGAAAGGTATTGACGATTCTTGATGACTATTTTGCTGTTTCGGCGATCACTAACTGGGTAACTGGGTCAGACGATCAACACGGTTTGCTGATCGACGCTGTTTGCTGATCGTGTGCAATCGGGCCGGTGGCGGTTGACAACACAAGAAAATGCTGTGTTGACAACGCAGGTTGTTAACTTCTCCCTCTTTAAATTTGAGACTCCGTGCGAAAAACGTGAATCCACGTTATGTTGGTGGTTGGCAACTCTTCGGTTCTAGATTTGGGTCAGTTGGTTGATAACCTTTAGGTTCTGGAATACATTGCGGTTTGTCATCAGGTGTTGTGATTACTTCTACGTTGATGGTGTTGCGGCGTTTTATGCACAGAAATACGACGCCAATTATGATGACCATCATTGGAGTGATGAATGAACTACCCAATAACCATTGCCAAGTCCATGTGATACTATTACTTTCCAACTGAATATTCTGCATTTCCTTCCGAAGGTCTTTGTGTAGGATGTGTAGATGTTCAAGGCTTAGGTTTGTCACGTTGTTCACGGCTGCAACATGTATTCCATGTATTGGTAGACTAGTAGGAAAACCAGACAGTTCTGTCATGTTGGCTGAAATCAGTTTTACATTGACGTAAATATTGCATGTGTTATATTCGATTAGCAGAGAGCCAGTGAGATTCCTTCTTTCTACTCCGCAGTTTGTATCCAATGTGAATAGTTTTACCGAATTGATAAGTATGTGGGACTGGTCTAAGTTGTATATCTCTTTTTCTGTTGGATTGGTGATGAAGTCACAGCTAGCATTTCTCTGTTGTAACAGCATCGTTATGCATGTGGTGTCATCTTGCCGTAGTTCTTCTGGTTATACATCTTTTTGTTAAGCGTCGAGACGATGTAGCTTTGGGAAGTGATAGTAAGGAAGTAGGGATATACATTATTTTACCATTGTTAATTGTCGGATAAATTTGTATCTTGTTGAATACTCTACGCTTAAGTTGCGGGACGCTAATAATAAGTACTGATTCGTCATGACTTACAGCAACTTTTGTGGTGGTATACGATAAACTCTCTATGGCAGTATTCTCGTCAATGGTATTATGCTGTATGTCTGCTATTATTGCGTTTGTTTCATTTTTACTAAGTAATCTTGAGTTCGTAATTCCTAATTTCGCTAGGGTTATGCTATCCATTAGTATGTTCGCCTTTTCAGATAAGAATTTTAAGTTCATTAGAATGTTTATGGAATATAATTCCGTTGAAAAACTATAAAAAATATCTACTGCTGTTTTTACTTTCTGCAAGCTATCCTCCAAGTGCGATGTTCAATCCCTATTGATTACAACTTGGGCGTTATTATTCTGAATTAGTTAATTAATAGTAGAATTGATTAATCTTAAATCGTTTGCGTCTGGACTACCAGCTATAAATTTCCAGGCGGTTCCTACTGTATCCCAGCACTTCTTTCGTCTTGGAATCAAGGATTTTAACACTTTCGTAACGTGTTCAAATTGTGCTGTAATTATAGGCGGGAATTGAGTCTCTTCAACGTTCTTAAAATCCGTAAACAGTGAATTAATTTCGTTTTGCATTTCTGACAATTTAAAATGGTGTACATAATAATTAATAAGTTCCTTTAATTATTCTAGCTGTACCTCTGTCGAACGCTACAATGGGTACGTAGTCCATTTTTGTTAGCTTTACGTGCTGACCGATCGCTATGGGGATCCATCCATCTTTTTATAGATTCTTTTTCCATTTTCTGTAGTAACCGTTATTCTAATAATTTTCTTTATTTTAATTTTTTTTATAGGGATTAACTTGTTTCAATCTACGTTTTGTTTTCATAAATGCCTGCGCTGAATCTTGAATTTCTATTTTTTTATTTTTATTATAGTGGTTTAAATCAATTCCTTGCTTGTGTTTCAAATTTTCAGCTACTTTTTCAATTATCGATGAACTGTTTCTTGAAGGAGTAATTATTTCCAGAGGGGTAAATTTAGTACAAGAGTGTACTGAATTGTTATATTTGAACAAGGAAAGTTGTATCACATCTATAGAAGTCATAAGCGGATTCTCGGTTTTTGAAATTCTATACAATTCCAATGGCGTATAGTGAAATCTTTCGACTGTGCCATTCATTTCACTTCTAGCAGTGGCAGTTACATAATGTTTGATATTGAAAGTGTTCAAAAATTATACGACTTCACCGGAATTGAAAGACTTTTCTCCGTCCATCACTATAACTTCTGGGGGCCTGTATTTTAGAGTGAATTCCTTAAGTACAGGAAACACATCTACGGTAGCTCTAGAATTAATTCGTGCTCCTTGTGCAAATTTTGAAAAATTATCGACTCACATAAGAAAAAAATGCTTTTCCAGGAAAAGTATATCGATCGAAAAGTATATCGACTAGTTGCCCCGGCGATCTTATGTGTTAAGGGTAAGTTTAGGGACAATGCCACCTGAAACAACGCAAGGAAGTCGACATGGAGACACAGACAAATTAAGGAAGAGACTTTTCTTTACGATAAAAAGAATGTTCGATTAATTGTAAGACAATCAAATTTTGATTGTCGGCCAGGTAGCAGCTCTGCGGAACATGCGGAACATTTCCTGTAATCATTTTAAGACGACGGCATGCTTTGCCAAAGAGAACAAAACATTCAATACATAGTATTACATAGCCTTTAAAATCACACGATTAGGATCATTGGTGGATTACTGATTTGTATAAATTCATCAGTAAATTAATATCACCTATACGAGTCAGTACGTATTATGCGATTGCCGACACACCAGATCGGTGTTATGAAAGTCACGATCTTATGATTTTGATAACGGTTGGCGTTTCGTGCGTTTAATTTTCTCGATAGTAATCATTGTATCTAACCGTCAGATTACGATAGATAGATATGGTATACGATAGACTCTCTATGGCAGTATTCGCGTCAATGTTATTATGCTGTATGTCTGCTATTATTGCGTTTGTTTCATTTTTACTAAGTACTCTTGGGTTCGTAATTCCTAATTTCGCTAGGGTTATGCTATCAATTAGTATGTTCGCCTTTTCAGATAAGAATTTTAAGTTCATTAGAATGTTTATGGAATATAATTCCGTTGAAAAACTATAAAAAATATCTACTTCTGTTTTTACTTTCTGCAAGCTATCCTCCAAGTGCGATGTTCAATCCCTATTGATTACAACTTGGGCGTTATTATTCTGAATTAGTTAATTAATAGTAGAATTGATTAATCTTAAATCGTTTGCGTCTGGACTACCAGCTATAAATTTCCAGGCGGTTCCTACTGTATCCCAGCACTTCTTTCGTCTTGGAATCAAGGATTTTAACATTTCCGTAACGTGTTCAAATTGTGCTGTAATTATAGGCGGGAATTGAGTCTCTTCAACGTTCTTAAAATCCGTAAACAGTGAATTAATTTCGTTTTGCATTTCTGACAATTTAAAATGGTGTACATAATAATTAATAAGTTCCTTTAATTATTCTAGCTGTACCTCTGTCGAACGCTACAATGGGAACGTAGTCCATTTTTGTTAGCTTTACGTGCTGACCGATCGCTATGGGGATCCATCCATCATTTGTAGCACATGATAATTTTAAATTAGGTTCGTAAAAGACTGATGAATTATCGTGCAATATTTTCATAATTTTTTGTTTAGTGGAAGAAATCCAATGATCATTCACACGAAAATCAACCATATTATTGTTCTCTTTAAAAGGTATTTTAAATATGGTATAGAAAATCTTTCTTCATCATCTGTAGTTATTTTCATTGAACAATTTTCAAAAGAAATATCAGCCTTTATTTTTTCTAGAACGCCTGTGCCAATTATTCCTTCAAAGAAAGGACCAAAATCATGAATTTAAAACTGATAAGCTTCCTCACATTTTGGGGCAAAAATGCAATATCTATTGCATACATAGTGTTAAAACTTCCACTAACAGATTTTATATTATAGTTTGACACTTAGTATGGTTTAGATAATTTATAACTCGAGGCAAGTTTATTTGAAATAAAACTGATATTCGATCCACTATGAATCAAAAAAGGGTAATCTCCCGTTACGGTGGGCAAATTGATATATGGAAGGAATCGGTTCACCAATTTGCGTTCCATTCTAAAAAAATAAGCTCTGTAGATTGATTGTTTTCCGAAGCTTTATACGACAAATAATCGTGATTGTCTGTTCGGCAATATGTCTCATCAAGCGGTTTTGAATCCACTACATATTCAAGAGGAGCAGCGGTGCTGAAACTTCTTGAATCTCCATCAACACCATAAGCTTGTCTATTAATTGAAGACGATGCTCGGGGGCGTTTAGCGTTAAAATGTGGTTTTTTATTTGCTTGAAACGAAGGGTCAACTTCCATAGGAACTGGCCTGTTATTTGCATTTTGTTGCATTACATTGTAACCTGGATGATAATGCCTAAACATTTTTTATTGTGGATTTACACTTCTCATAGAAAAACGATTAAAATTGTGGTTCCAGCCCGATGAAGCACAATTCGAATCCAAAACATCAGCTGCTTCGCCTTTAATTTTCCTTCTGATTGTTGCCACGATAATGCGGTATTTAATTGAATCACGAGGAAGACGTTCATAAATTTTGAAAATATTTTCCACTTCTAAAATCCATCTTGAAAGGCTAGATCCGTGTCCATGGAATTCAGGAAGGTTATTTACAAAATCTGGCACTTTACCTAACTGAATGTATTCATGATGAGTCATGGTGGATGGTACGACTGGTATAGAACTAGACTGTTCCTGCGGATTCATTATTCTATTTTTTGAGTGGATTTCAAAACGTCTAATTTTACGAAAAATGATGGAGAAATCTTGTCACCTTCAAATCAAATTTTACTTAAGAGAAGTTCATTCAATCTAAAATTTTCTCTATTGTACCTAACATTCACTGCTCACTGTTTTCGCACCACGTATTCACAGTTATAAAATTTAAATTATATTATAGTAAATTAAATTGACTCGTAATGACTCACAGTAACAATATGCAGTCTCGAGTTGGAAGGTTGATGTAACGTTCCAGTATTGGAATGAAAGCTTGCGGGATGCTCCAGATGGTCCTTTTGGATGATTGATCTACTACAGGTCCTCGGCGTCAATCGAGAGAGATGTCACGATGTGCAGGAACTTTCACTCTTCATGTAGCTTGTGCAGGTTTATTTTAATATTACTTCACCTGAACTTTTGTATCACGAATGTATATCGGTTGGTTTTATAGCTAGTTTCACACGACACTTTTAAACTTTGTGTAGAGTTTTTGTACTGCTTCTCACTTATGTTTCGGTCGGTGTAGAAACGAATTAGCTAGTGCCTCTGTTCGTCGTTGTACAGTTTTCTTTTCAAAATACTTATCACCTTACTTTAGACGTAGAGGTCCCTATTCGGGCGGGCGCCAGTTAAATCTATAGGGTTCGGACACAGACTTGCTTGTTCGAGACTCGAGACTTGATTGTTCTGCGGTCAAAATCGGAGTGAGTTTATTAAGTTTGATTTACATATAACTTGGTTATTGGGAATTGGATGGGGAAGGGAAAGGTATTGACGATTCTTGATGACTATTTTGCTGTTTCGGCGATCACTAACTGGGTAACTGGGTCAGATGATCAACACGGTTTGCTGATCGACGCAGCGGCGGTTGACAACACTAGAAAATGCTGTGTGGACAACGCAGGTTGTTAACTTCTCCCTCTTTAAATTTGAGACTCCGTGCGAAAAACGTGAAGGTATGTTAGTGGTTGGTAACTCTTCGGTTCTGGATTTGGGTCAGTTGGTTGATAACCTTTAGGTTCTGGAATACATTGCGGTTTGTCATCAGGTGTTGTGATTACTTCTACGTTGATGGTGTTGCGGCGTTTTATGCACAGAAATACGACGCCAATTATGATGGCCATTATTGGAGTGATGAAAGAACTGCCCAATAACCGTTGCCAAGTCCATGTGATACTATTACTTTCCAACTGAATATTCTGCATTTCCTTCCGAAGGTCTTTGTGTAGGATGTGTAGATGTTCAAGGCTTAGGTTTGTCACGTTGTTCACGGCTGCAACATGTATTCCATGTATTGGTAGACTAGTAGGAAAACCAGACAGTTCTGTCATGTTGGCTGAAATCAGTTTTACATTGACGTAAATATTGCATGTGTTATATTCGATTAGCAGAGAGCCAGTGAGATTCCTTCTTTCTACTCCGCAGTTTGTATCCAATGTGAATAGTTTTACCGAATTGATAAGTATGTGGGACTGGTCTAAGTTGTATATCTCTTTTTCTGTTGGATTGGTGATGAAGTCACAGCTAGCATTTCTCTGTTGTAACAGCATCGTTATGCATGTGGTGTCATCTTGCCGTAGTTCTTCTGGTTAATACATCTTTTTGTTAAGCGTCGAGACGATGTAGCTTTGGGAAGTGATAGTAAGGAAGTAGGGATGAGGGATATACATTCTTTTACCATTGTTAATTGTCGGATAAATTTGTATCTTGTTGAATACTCTACGCTTAAGTTGCGGGACGCTAATAATAAGTACTAATTCGTCATGACTTACAGCAACTTTTGTGGTGGTATACGATAGACTCTCTATGGCAGTATTCGCGTCAATGTTATTATGCTGTATGTCTGCTATTATTGCGTTTGTTTCATTTTTACTAAGTACTCTTGAGTTCGTAATTCCTAATTTCGCTAGGGTTATGCTATCAATTAGCATGTTCGCCTTTTCAGATAAGAATTTTAAGTTCATTAGAATGATAATGGAATATAATTCCGTTGAAAAACTATAAAAAATATCTACTGCTGTTTTTACTTTCTGCAAGCTATCCTCCAAGTGCGATGTTCAATCCCTATTGATTACAACTTGGGCGTTATTATTCTGAATTAGTTAATTAATAGTAGAATTGATTAATCTTAAATCGTTTGCGTCTGGACTACCAGCTATAAATTTCCAGACGGTTCCTACTGTATCCCAGCACTTCTTTCGTCTTGGAATCAAGGATTTTAACATTTCCGTAACGTGTTCAAATTGTGCTGTAATTATTGGCGGGAATTGAGTCTCTTCAACGTTCTTAAAATACGTAAACAGTGAATTAATTTCGTTTTGCATTTCTGACACTTAAAAATGGTGTATATAATAATTAATAAGTTCCTTTAATTATTCTAGCTGTACCTCTGTCGAACGCTATAATGGGCACGTAGTCCATTTTTGTCAGCTTTACGTGCTGACCGATCGCTATGGGGATCCATCCATCTTTTTATGGATTCTCTGTCCATTTTCTGTAGTAACCGTACTTCTATTAATTTTCTTTATTTTAAATTTTTTATAGGGATTAACTTGTTTCAATCTACGTTTTGTTTTCATAAATGCTTGTGCTGAATCATAAATTTCTATTACTTTTTTATTTCTATTATAGTGGTTTAAATCAATTCCTTGCTTTTGTTTCAAATTTTCAGCTCCTTTTTCAATTATCGATGAATTGTTTCTTGAAGGAGTAATTATTTCCAGAGGGGTAAATTTAGTACAAGAGTGTACTGAATTGTTATACTTGAACAAGGAAAGTTGTATCAAATCTATAGGAGTCATAAGCGGATTCTCGGTTTAAGAAATAATATAATAATTCCAATAGCGTAGAGTGAAATCTTTCGACTGTGCCATTCATTTCACTTCTGCCAGTGGCAGTTACAAAATGTTTGATATTGAAGGTGTTTAAAAATTGTACACAGACTTTTCTCCGTCCATCACTATAATTTCTGGGGGCCTGTATTTTAGAGTGAATTCCTTAAGTACAGGAAACACATCTACGGTAGCTCTAGAATTAATTCGTGCTACTTGTACAAATTTTGAAAACTTATCGACACACGTAAGAAAGTAATGCTTTTCCAGGAAAAGTATATCGATGTGTAAAATTTCAAAAGGTCTTTCTGGTAAAGGTGTGATTTGCAACGGTTGGATGTTCGGTTTCCTGTCAAATTTTCATTCGTTACAGATACAGAATTTTTTTATGAATCCTTTTATCAAACCAGTCATTTTGGGGAAATAATACCTCCGCCAAATCTGTTGTTTATTTTCCTCTAATCCTCTGTGGGCTCTATTATGTTCTTTACTAACTATATCCAATTGATGTGAAGGTGATTCAATTTCCTCTAACATTTTTTGAGTGAATTGAATTTTTAACATATTTCGTCCATAATATTTTTTGTGCGTTTCTTGAACTTTTCCCATTATATTTTCTGATGTGTATAATCCGTTCAGTTTTGAGGCATCGAAATGCTTATGTAAAATATTTAATAAATTCCTTTCAGACATATCATTTGTATGTTTTGTTATTCTGTTAAAATTCGAAAAGAGGTTCTTAATTTCTACGTTTTGATTACCTTCTTTTATTATGACTTGATGCCGAAAAGCATTCAGAGGTCCTTCAGTAGATGGGATATATATCGAACCACAGTCGGGTGCCGAATGCTGGGTTGCTGTCATAGAGCAGCAAATCCTACTTAAGGCGTCGGCCACGACATTTGCTTTTCCTGGCTTGTAGATTGTTTCATAATCGTGCTCTTCGAGATAAGATTTCCATCTTTTTAATTTTGCATTAGTATTTTTCTGTGAAAGTGTAAAAGTAAGTGGCTGATGATCCGTTACTACTTAAATTTAGTTCCATACAAATAGTTCCTAAAGGTTTTCAATGACCAAATTAAAGCCAACATTTCCTTTTCGAAAGCGGAATATGCCTCTTCGGTTTTTGTTAACGATCGAGAAGCGAAATGTATGGGATTGTCAGTACCAATTTCACCCTATGCCAATACTGCTCCTATAGCATAGTTCAAAGCATCGGTTGTTAGCACAAAGGGTTTACTATAATCAGGATAAATTTCAGTTTTTCAAAGCATTCAACTTGTTCGGTCGTCAATGTGATTTTTTGTTAGACTTAGGATTTTTTTCTCCTCTTAATATACTAGTAAGTGGCTTTGCTATTTTTGCAAAGTCTTTCACAAACTTTCTATAATAATTCATTAGACCTAAAAATTATCGTAGCATTTTTATTGTTGTTGGAGCAACAAACTTCTTTATCGCTTCAACTTTCTGGGGGTGGGTTTAATTCCACTACTTGTTATAATGTGTCCTAGAAATTCAACTTCTTTGTGTAAGAATTCTGACACATCCAGTTGAACCTTTAAATTAGCTGCATTTAGTGCTTTAAGAATCGTGTCCAAATTTCCCAAATGTTCTTCCAAGGATTTTCCAAATACTATCACATCATCCATGTAAATGTAGCACATTTTGCTAATATAATTTCTTAAAACGTCATTAATGGCTCTTTGAAAGATCGCCGGGGCGTTCTTTAACTCAAAAGGCATTCGCGTAAATTCATATTTTCCGTTATTAATAGAAAATGCTGTTTTTTCTATGTCGGACGGTTTCATCTTGATTTGATGAAAGCCAGAAGCTAAATCAAGAGTAGAGAAATATTGGTGTCCTCTTAATTGTTCCAGAACATACGCTATCTCACGCATGGGATACCTTTCGCTTATTGTCTTTTAATTTAATTTCATGTAATCTACGACCCTACGGAATTTCTTTTTTCCTGGGATGTCCTGTAACTGGGGATGTCCAGCCGGATCTCTACGGTCTAATTATTCCATCTTCTAAAAGCTTTTTTATTTGTATATTCACCTCTTCTGTGCAAGCGGCAGGATAAGGATACACGCGTTGATGTACTGGTATATCATCAGTAGTATTGACGGTACATTCAACATTTGTAGCACATGATAATTTTAAATTAGGTTCGTAAAAGACTGATGAATTATCGTGCAATATTTTCATAATTTTTTGTTTAGTGGAAGAAATCCTATGATCATTCACACAAAAATCAACCATACTATTGTTGTCTTTAAAAGGTATTTTAAATATGGTATAGAAAATCTTTCTCCATCATCAGTAGTTATTTTCATTGCACAATTTTCAAAAGAAATATCAGCCTTTATTTTTTCTAGAACGACTGTACCAATTATTCCTTCAAAGAAAGGACCAAAATCATGAATTAAAAACTGATAAGCTTCCTCACATTTTGGGGCAAAAATGCAATATCTATTGCATACATAGTGTTAAAACTTCCACTAACAGATTTTATATTATAGTTTGACACTTAGTATGGTTTAGATAATTTATAACTCGAGGCAAGTTTATTTGAAATAAAACTGATATTCGATCCACTATGAATCAAAAAAGGGTAATCTCCCGTTACGGTGGGTAAATTGATATATGGAAGGAATCGGTTCACCAATTTGCGTTCCATTCTAAAAAAATAAGCTCTGTAGATTGATTGTTTTCCGAAGCTTTATACGACAAATAATCGTGATTGTCTGTTCGGCAATATGTCTCATCAAGCGGTTTTGAATCCACTACATATTCAAGAGGAGCAGCGGTGCTGAAACTTCTTGAATCTCCATCAACACCATAAGCTTGTCTATTAATTGAAGACGATGCTCGGGGGCGTTTACCGTTAAAATGTGGTTTTTTATTTGCTTGAAACGAAAGGTCAACTTCCATAGGAACTGGCCTGTTATTTGCATTTTGTTGCATTACATTGTAACCTGGATGATAATGCCTAAACATTTTTTCTTGTGGATTTACACTTCTCATAGAAAAACGATTAAAATTGTGGTTCCAACCCGATGAAGCACAATTCGAATCCAAAACATCAGCTGCTTCGCCTTTAATTTTCATTCTGATTGTTGCCACGATAATGCGGTATTCAATTGAATCACGAGGAAGACGTTCATAAATTTTGAAAATATTTTCCACTTCTAAAATCCATCTTGAAAGGCTAGATCCGTGTCCATGGAATTCAGGAAGGTTATTTACAAAATCTGGCACTTTACCTAACTGAATGTATTCATGATGAGTCATGGTGGATGGTACGACTGGTATAGAACTAGACTGTTCCTGCGGATTCATTATTCTATTTTTTGAGTGGATTTCAAAACGTCTAATTTTACGAAAAATGATGGAGAAATCTTGTCACCTTCAAATCAAATTTTAATTAAGAGAAGTTCATTCAATCTAAACTTTTCTCTATTGTACCTAACATTCACTGCTCACTGTTTTCGCACCACGTATTCACAGTTATAAAATTTAAATTATATTATAGTAAATTAAATTGACTCGTAATGACTCACAGTAACAATATGCAGACTTTGAAACAAATGCAGCTCATCGTTGTTCACGTAGCGATGTCCACGTAGCGATGTCCACGTAGCGATGTCCACGTAGTGTCTCGAGTTGGAAGGTTGATGTAACGTTCCGGTATTGGAATGAAAGCTTGCGGGATGCTCCGGATGGTCCTTTTGGATGATTGATCTACTACGGGTCCTCGGCGTCAATCGAGAGAGATGTCACGATGTGCAGGAACTTTCACTCTTCATGTAGCTTGTGCAGGTTTATTTTAATATTACTTCACCTGAACTTTTGTATCACGAATGTATATCGGCTGGTTTTATAGCTAGTTTCACACGACACTTTTAAACTTTGTGTAGAGTTTTTGTACTGCTTCTCACTTATGTTTCGGTCGGTGTAGAAACGAATTAGCTAGTGCCTCTATTCGTCGTTGTACAGTTTTCTTTTCAAAATACTTATCACCTTACTTTAGACGTAGAGGTCCCTATTCGGGCGGGCGCCAGTTAAATCTATAGGGTTCGGACACAGACTTGCTTGTTCGAGACTCGAGACTTGATTGTTCTGCGGTCAAAATCGGAGTGAGTTTATTAAGTTTGATTTACATATAACTTGGTTATTGGGAATTGGATGGGGAAGGGAAAGGTATTGACGATTCTTGATGACTATTTTGCTGTTTCGGCGATCACTAACTGGGTAACTGGGTCAGACGATCAACACGGTTTGCTGATCGACGCTGTTTGCTGATCGTGTGCAATCGGGCCGGTGGCGGTTGACAACACTAGAAAATGCTGTGTTGACAACGCAGGTTGTTAACTCGCGTAACTCAATTTCGATGTTGTTGTCGGTGGATCTGGACTGACTTATACAAGATGGTTCCCGAAGCTTCCACCTCCGATTGCTCTCTCTAGCGCCAGATAGAAGTGAAGGCAGGCAAGCCCATCTCCCTGGCGCAAGCAAATCTCTCCTGATGGTAGCAAAGAGCCCTGAGAGTTTTCCATCCACCTTCACCTGGCATGTGATGTTGGCCATTGTCATACTTACAAGCCTGGTAAGCTTGGCCGGCATTCCAAAAGTGCTCATTGCGTCGAGAGGTTTACCCTGTAAGTGGTTGATTTTCCGTTTGGAAATCCTCTCTGGTAGTTTCCATCTAGTTTTTAGCTATCCGGTAGAAACAGAACAGTCTCACCTTTAGTTGCAGATTGAAATGTTTTGCTTTCCTTTCGTAAATCCTTCTAAATTGAGGCTGTCTCTGCTCGTCTATAGTTGAAAGATAGGTTAGAAAGATTTCAGGAACTTATGCGAAATTAGAAGGGTTATCTACCTCATTAAAAGTCAGGCTTTTGTGTAATTTTTGCACACTTATAATTGGTTTGTTTTCAATTTAGAAACCTTTGACTTACATGTGTTTTAAACCTATTTTCCTTAATGTTACTGTAATACTTACTTTTAGCTTTTTTTCGATACTATAATTTCTTTCGAATCGTAAGGACACAGCTTTTTTGGCTAAAAAAGATTGTTGAAGACCAGGGAAATCTTCTAAAAATCAAGACTCACTCTATAGAAACTACACCCACACACACGCACGCGGAAGTATTTATCTGGTTGTATTTATTAATTAATTTATTAATTTTTTATTTTTAGGTTAAACCCATAAAAAGCCAAGATGTGAAAAGTGTGAAGAAAGAGCAACAGACCAAAATCGCCAAACCGGTAGTGGAAAGCGTTACGAAGGTTTCCCGCGTTCGGCAACCAGTAGTGCCAAAGTGTGGCGCCATTACTACCGGCAGGACACCGGCAAAACCTTCCATCGGCAGTCCCATTCATCGTCCGGTTGCGAAACCACTCGCCACAAAACCGTACGCTCAACGTTCGGCGACGAAAAAGCTTCAACGTGGAGCCACCCGGCAGCAAGCAGAAGCTCAAACCACCAACCGGATGGTAAACCGGTGTCGAAAATCCCACTACCGAAGGGTGAGAAAACTAACACACCACCGAGTCGTATTCCACCGCCGAAGCGGACCACACTCCAGGCGGGAAAGCAGTCATCCAAGCTCGGTGCATTGAAAACGTCTCCAGATGGTGCCCTTAAGAAGTAACGGCGCATAGCTAGCTTCCTTTTCTCTGTCGCTCTTTTTCGCGTAATCTTAGCTAGCTTATCTCATGGATGGTAGCAATTGAAACAAATACTTTACTATCTTACACACGTGCCCGGCTTGCTTAATAGAAGGCGATACCGTTTGCTGCTGGTCGGGATCGGTCAGATGATTTATCCATTGACCGGTTAGTTGGGGCCCCGGAGGGTGTTCGATTCCTTTCTTTTCGTCTCTGTTACGTCGCATGTTACCTATTACCAACTAGCCCGAAACATGCGAACACACAAACCTATATATATATATATATATATATATATATATATATATATATATATATATATATATATATATATATATATATGTATATATATATATATATATATATATATATATATATATATATATATATATATATGTATATATATATATATATATATATATATATATATATATATATATATATATATATATATATGTATATATATATATATATATATATATATATATATATATAAGTAACGGCTGCTAAGTTTCTTTCATGCACTGGTGTTTATGTCCTCAATTATTTAAACGCGAGCACTTTAAAACGATCGAAACGTCATTCACTCGGTTAACTTATTTTTCCGCGGTTGTCCACGTACTGATTGTTAAACACGATTTCTTTCGTAAGCATAGACTTCTTCGCTAAACATTTAAAGTTACTTTCGAGTTTGTTTCGGATGTGAACTTTTTTCGTTCACTCCGGAGCCGTATTGTAACACTATTGTTCTCGGATAGTAAAATAACGTACTTCGTTTAGTTCTACCTTTTTGGAAGAACTTTATTACCCTTTGGTTTGGCTTAATTCGGAGCCGTGTTTATTGCTTATATATAGCTTATATCACGCACTGGCACTCACTGATGCTCTCCGATTTTGTTCTGCACTTGTGCACATTGATATGATCGCAACGGCACTCGATCGGTTCACTTATAGCACTGTAGTTCTTACGTGTATTAATTGTAAACCGTTTCACTCGCTGCAATTCACTTTATTTTTCACGAGCGCAGAATTTGAATCTGAACCTTTTTGAAGCACTGCTTGGTGCGGGTTCAGTTAGAGGCTGTTCTTTTGGCGACAGCACACCACGAACGTAAGTTCGCTCGAATGAGTTGTTAACGCGCGCGGATATTAACAACTTCTTTCTGGAGCCACCATTTGTTAGTTCGATAACGAACCGTTGTTGAACCGACCACGCGAAGGAGTGATTGATTCGGAGATCTCCGCGCAGATTCCTGGCCTTGTCAGAGTTGCTTGAATCAGGCGGCTAACCTTTTTTCCTGGAAAACCAGGAGAAGTTTTTAGCGGCGGACTCGCACTACACTAACTCGGCGTGGACAACGGGAATGCCGTAGCTCGATCAGACGATTAGCCTTTTTTCCTGGATAACTAGGAGAAGTATCTAACCGTGGTTCTTGCTTGGCTTGATTTCGCCTAATTCTTCCGACGGAGTGGGGAGACACCAAAGTGCGTAACCAATTTCCGGAGGGAAGGCAAAGGTGAAACTTTCCCGATTCTGAATGGATACCCAAACAATGAAACACAAGCTTCTTCGTTGAGGTTTGGATTACAAGTCGCTTTTTATTCTCAAAAATCCTGTCTTATATACTAAAATTCTGTGGGAAAAAGAACATGAAACAGCATTACATCGATCTCCTTTATCCTAACTCGGTATGCCGATGCGTTTGATCCCTGCCTGACGTCGGCTAGTGTAGGAGGTCTGTAATGTTACAATATCTGGCAATTGTTACCCTATCGTTTTATGACCGCGGGTAATGCATCGCGCATCTGTGGTTCAAGTGCGTATGTTTATTTTCCTATTGCCTATTGCCTGCGCGTCGTTTACTCTATTCGTCAAGTTGGTCCTTCCTTCACTGCCCTACGACCGTGCCTTGATCTTCGCGTTGGCCGTTTTTTCGTGAAACTAATCGCGCAATGACAATGTATGCGTTGTGTGCATGCAACCCTTTTCGGCCCATGTTCTTCACTTTCGTTTTTATTACATGGCTTGAGTTTATTTATAGTTTTCATATGTCTGGATATTGTCCCTTTTTCGAGATATTTTATGACATACCCTGACATGTTACCATAATTTCGTCTTTCTCACGGTATGAGGCCTCTCTGTGACTTAAGGTTGTTTTCCTAAGATAATATTTTCCGGTGAGAATTTATCCTAAACGAAAGATATTTAGGTATTTAAAATTGTACCTCTAACTCTTGCATGCCAGTCATTTTAGCTCAATTTTATTTTGTCGCGTTCGCAACACCGCCAATACAATTGAAGTTTCTTCGACGTTGTGCTTCTTGTTGTATATTTCCTCGGCTTGTTGCTCGATTTCGATTGTACGAACACTGTCCACTAGCTCTTGTAAAGAGTCACCTTTACGGGCAGCTTTTCTGCATATTTCGCGGGTCTTGTAATTCCTGGCATGGTTTTGTAAAACGTCTGCAACAGTCTCGACCACATCTTGACAATTGTTGAGACACGCCGCACATATTTTAGGTCTGATTCATCCTTATTTTGCGGTAACGATCGAAGCTTCTGCCGTTGGAACATAAGATAGTCCCTCGACCCAAAATATTCCTCGAGGCGATGCATCGCACTGGAATATGGTTGGGAAAGCGCATCCGGGCCACCTTTCTTGGATGTGTTGTCCAAAACGTCCAGCAATTTCGAACCCGCCTTCATTTTAAAAATGTTTGCCTTCGTCGACTCTTCCTTTATTCCTGCCAATGCCAAACAGGATTCTAGTATTTCACGCCATCTATTGAAGGAATTTTTATCGATTTCCTCCTCTCCTTGCAAGGCTTTGCATTCACCAACTTGTAAAGCCGAAAATGGAAGCGAAGCAAATGCTGAAGCTCCCTCAATGCAAGGTTTGGGCGCACGTTGATCGTTGTTATCCTCCTCGGTCCACTCCGAACGCAACCGTTTTTTTGGCATCTCTGCAGCCTCTTATTGCTTTTTTATGGAGTATCAATTGGTTTAGCGACTAATGGTGAAAATTTAGGTACCGCGGCGAAGAAACTACCTAAGCTTTTTCACAGTATCGAAGCCGTTTGGCCAGTTAACACGTTAATTCATGTTTGCTCGATGTCACGTACGTCATACAGAAGATTATTGTGTGCGTGAAACTAGCTCACAGCGTCGTAAGACATCACTCACATTGTCAACCGTGAACTTCCTTCAGAAACGATCAAACGTGTTCGCTAATGTCATTTATACAATTTTATCGTTGCTTCCGTAGATACTCCAGTACATGTGCTGTAATATTTTATATTGCATCGATCCTCTGTTAGGATGTGCTTATTTATTTATGTGTTATAACTTTTAATTTTTTTTTAACTTAATTTTTTTTAATTAATTTTTTTATGCATCGAATCCTACTGGAATGTGCGTAAATGAGTACCTTTGCATCGATCCTCTAAAAGGATGTGCCTTAATTCCATTTCGTACATCGATTCCTGTCGGAATATGCGTTAATCTTAAGTTTTGCATCGATCCGCTAGTGGGATGTGCTTTAATAGTTTTTTTGTTGTTGTTGTTGCATCGATTCCTGTCGTAATGTGCTTTTACGTACTGCTACTTCACATCGCTCCCATGCAGGGATGTGCTTTAATTTAATTTGACTTTGCATCGGCGCCCTACGGCACGTGCGTTGACTCTTTCTTGTTTTTCCTTTTTTTATATCTGTTTGCATCGATTCCAACTGAAATGTGCGTTTGTTTCTTTTTTTTTCTTGCATCGATCCTCTGAAAGAATGTACTTAAAGAAAAGTCTTCTTTTCATCGGCCCCCTAAAGGAACGTCAGAAAAATTATCCTTTGTATCAAACCTTATAAGGTGTGCGTAACTCCGTCGTCAATGTAACATAGATCACCAACACATTCACAGTCTGTTCTGCCAAAAGCACGCACGTCGGTTCTTATTTCGGAAAAAAATCCAATGTAATCAACCAAACCCTTATACCCAACTTACGTAGATTCGTCCATCTGCGCCATTGTAGTGACCGGGGTAGCCCGCTTTCTTTCAAACCACTTTTTTTATTTACTAAAACAAAATAAAGGACACAGAATGATATGTTCTTCCGTAGAGTAATCCAACTCGACTGCTGTATTTTTCTTTCCAGCTAAAATCTTTGGGCCTAAAAGAAGAAAAAGAAGAAGAAACTAATTATCTGTTTGACATTTACCGGAACATTTTTTTCCGGATATTAATTTCCTTCCACTAATTACGAAAAATTCACTAGTAAGCACCGTGAAAGCTTGGAATCAACACCCACCGGACGGATTGTTTTCCCACAAGCATTTGACAACAATGTGCATGTAACACAACCAGTGGAGTCCGTGTTGAAATGTTTGAAACGTTTTGCAAAGGAAAAGGATTTATCCCTGGAAGAAAAAAGAAAACAAAATGGCGACGTAAAAGAAGAACTCATGGCGGCAAGGTGTACTCCGTTTGCGCCGGAATATTTTTTGCCTGGTCGCGCAGTTACATTGTAACGGAACCGGTTTGAAGGTATGTCAACGCGAGCTGTCAAATGGAACCGTTTGCCGTGCGGATTTTTGAAGTGTCACATTTCGAAAAATCTTAGTAGGCATGGAAATTGTATGCCGTAGACGGTGAGCCCCGCCGAACTGAAACTATATTACGTAATCGAGCCTTTCGAGAAGCTGAACGCACGGACCTCCACGCCGATAAAATCCATAGAAAATCCGGCCCAAATGGAACGCACGGCCGTCCTGTAGGACAGTTCAACGGGGGAGGATACACCCCCGCTGCAGGCAACGGTCGTGGTGCCCGTGGAAACGGACGAAAAACTGGAGGTTGCTGGTAAGTGGAACGTGAAGTGATGAAGGATGCAATAATGTCGTTCGGTTTTTTCGTTCCTTTATTTCACGGCGCGCCCCGCTAGAGGACAACTCCACGCTGAAGGCAATCGTCGTGCCTGAGGGAAATGCACCGGCTCAACCGGACCAGGCTGCTGGTAGCTAGAATGGCGAAATGTGTGCGCGGTCCGGTAATACCGATGCTAGCTCGCTCGTCTTCTTCTGCTTTTTCTTGAAAGGTGCTGTGCCTGCTTTAGTGGATGACGGCATGGAAATGGACGACGCTCCGGCAGACGATACGCTGGTGAACGATTCACTTGATGATGAGCTGTCTTGAATGCTCAACCAATCATGGAAATCAAGACGCCCTGCTATTTCAGGTAGCACTCTGGGCATGATCTCGAAATCGATGATACGCGTTAGTGATGAGGACACCCCGGCCGACAAATGGCCGCCAAATACATCCAAGCAAAGGCGTCAAGTATCGTTCGATGATGGACCGGTAAAACATCCTCCCCCACCGGGCCAATCTTCGGATTCGTCCGATGATGACAATAGTTCTTTCTGGTCGTGCTTCCGTCGCAGACAGAAGTCGCCGAAATCTCCCGAGCCGTGGCCATCGGGGCTGCAGAAACGGCGCCCACCAACACCCGCAAAGGATGCCAACGGGGCTCGAAGTTAAATCTAAGATTCCGAACGAACTATCAGTTCTTATTTGTTCGCGTTTCGTTAATTAACAAAAATACATCAATCATTGTTTGTAGATGTTGATCTGCAGCATATGAACATTGTTGCGCGTTGTTACGTGTTCTTCTTGGGTACATTACTACAAGCTGACGCTTTCTTCTTGGTTTGATTTGGAGCTGTTCAGCAAAGAGTAGCATCACATTACGCGAACACTACGGCCATGTGCGAATATATATGGAAAACTGAACGGACGTTGGACGCACGTAGGCATCAACTCATGGTTCACGCACGGAAGTGGCGTAGACAAGGCAGTCATGTTTCACCTGTGGAATCTGACAAATGCGACGAATAGGCGGCACCGGACGATAGTGCGTGGGTTTGATTTTCAGAAATGGAAGTTGACTCTCGACACCGGATGAAGACTTCGTGGAAGCGTTTACCAGCAACACCGGATGGCAACAGATGACGACGTTAGGCTGATACTAATCAGGTCTGACGAGCTGATGATGGAGCAACCGGCCGTGAGCGAGACTATCAATGGGGGTACGTACGCGAAACACAAAAACCCCGAACGAATGCTTCAGTCGGTCGAACGGCTTACGCAGGAGCTGGTGTCCCAGTTGGAAGAACGGCACGTGCGTACTAACCCGGAGGAATGCAGTTCGATCGTTACCGGCGTACAGTTCAAGATAGGCGAAAAGGTAACGACAACCACGACAATGACCGCGGTTGTGACGGCAACGGCGACGGCAACGACGACGACGACGGTGGCGACGAGTCGGGTAATCAAGCCTGTGCGCGTCGTATCCAATCCCGGCTCACCGAGGACGCGAAAGTTACAGCGTGAATCTTCCATCAACAAAGAGGCGGATGAGTCCAAGGTAAATGGCATGCTAGTGCTACCAACGCCGGCTGAATTGTTACACTTTATATAAACGCTAACACCCTGTAATATCTGTATATCAGTCTCTGGAGCTTTACTAGTACGATTCGATTTATTATGTTGTTCGAATATCTGCAAAAGGAGAATTTCCAGGTTCTAGTATCCCTACACAGGTTCTGCCATCAATTTCGATTGTATAAATGCTAGTTTTAGCTTGTTATTTACTACTTACTTACTTACTCGGCTTGGGGCAAAAATCCTAAAAGCACTTTACGGGTTGGGTCGTCAAGTGTCATTCTCATGGCATGACCAGCCCACCGCAGCCTGGCGAGTCTGATCCGCTCCCCAATGGTGAGATCATCGTACAGCTCGTATAGCATCTTCCTCTCGAACGCGGCTCAGAGGTTTCGTCAGTTTTGGACAGAGTCCATATCTCAGAGTCGTATGTGAGTACTGGGACTATAAATGCTCGGTACAGTCCCAGCTTCATCCGTCGCAACAGGTATTTAGAGTGGAGAAGTTTCTTCAGGCTGTAGTATGACCGGTTGGCAGCCAGTACCCTTGCGCGTAACTCAATATCAATGTGGTTGTCGGTGGATCTGGACTGACTTATACAAGATGGTTCCCGAAGCTTCCACCTCCGATTGCTCTCTCTAGCGCCAGATAGAAGTGAAGGCAGGCAAGCCCATCTCCCTGGCGCAAGCAAATCTCTCCTGGTGGTAGCAAAGAGCCCTGAGAGTTTTTCCATCCACCTTCGCCTGGCATGTGATGTTGGCCATTGTCATACTTACAAGCCTGGTAAGCTTGGCCGGCATTCCAAAAGTGCTTATTGCGGCGAGAGGTTTACCCTGTAAGTGGTTGATTTTCCGTTTGGAAATCCTCTCTGGTAGTGTCCATCTAGTTTTAGCTATCCGGTAGAAACAGAACAGTCTCACCTTTAGTTGCAGATTGAAATGTTTTGCTTTCCTTTCGTAAATCCTTCTAAATTGAGGCTGTCTCTGCTCGTCTATAGTTGAAAGATAGGTTGGAAAGATTTCAGGAACTTATGCGAAATTATAAGGGTTATCTAACTGATTAAAAGTCAGGATTTGTGTAATTTTTACACACTTATAATTGGTTTGTTTTCATTTAGAAACCTTTGACTTACATGTTGTTTTAAACCTATTTTCCTTAATGTTACTGTAATACTTACTTTTAGCTTTTTTTCGATACTATAATTTCTTTCGAATCGTAAGGACACAGCTTTTTGGCTAAAAAAGATTGTTGAAGACCAGGGAAATCTTCTAAAAATCAAGACTCACTCTATAGAAACTACACCCACACACACGCACGCGAAAGTATTTAATCTGATTGTATTTATGAATTCATTAATTTTTTTTTATTTTTTAGGTTAAACCCATAAAAAGCCAAGATGTTGAAAAGCTGTGAAGAAAGAGCAACAGACCAAAATCGCCAAACCGGTAGTGGGAAACCGTTACGAAGGTTTCCCGCGTTCGGCAACCAGTAGTGCCAAAGGGTGGCTCCATTATTACCAGCAGAACACCGGCAAAACCTTCCATCGGCAGTCCCATCCATCGTCCGGTTGCGAAAACCACTTCGCCACAAAACCGTACGCTCAACGTTCGGCGACGAAAAAGCTTCAACGTGACGCCACCCGGCAGCAAGCAGAAGCTCAAACCACCAACCGGGATGGTAAACCGGTGTCGAAAATCCCACTACCGAAGGGTGAGAAAACTAACACACCACCGAGTCGTATTCCACCGCCGAAGCGGACCACACTCCAGGCGGGAAAGCAGTCATCCAAGCTCGGTGCATTGAAAACGTCTCCTGATGGTGCCCTTAAGAAGTAACGGCGCATAGCTAGCTTCCTTTTCTCTGTCGCTCTCTTTCGCGTAATCTTAGCTAGCTTATCTCATGGATGGTAGCAATTGAAACAAATACTTTACTATCTTACACACGTGCCCGGCTTGCTTAATAGAAGGCGATACCGTTTGCTGCTGGTCGGGATCGGTCAGATGATTTATCCATTGGCCGGTTAGTCGGGGCCCCGTAGGGTGTTCGATTCCTTTCTTTTCGTCTCTGTTACGTCGCATGTTACCTATTACCAACTAGCCCGAAACAAGCAGACACACACAAACCTGCAAAACCTTGATAGAGTTAGGGATAGAAATGAATTATAAAATAATCATACTTATAGCGATATATTGTAGTCCGCCCCCCCCCCCTCCATCCCCTTTTTTGCTCGCATAGTACGAATTTACGAACGAATATGCATTTTTTAAATCTTTTAGTTAAACGCGACCCCATAGTCTAGTGGAGAGCTTTCGCTTGTACTCGCAACGCAACCAGTAAGAATTTATTTACACATACCAGAAGAAGGAGCAAACGTAGCCGCACAATACTAAGAAAACCGATATTATGACATCAGTATAGATATCTAAGTTACCTTACTTCGCCTTTACCAGCGCATAATACTCTTGTGTAATTTAAATAATATACGTGCAAAATGGTCTGGCCCTGTAGACGAATAATTCTAAATATATATATATATATATATATATATATATATATATATTATATATATATATATATATATATATATATATATATATATATATATATATATATATATATATTATATATATATATATATATATATATATATATATATATATATATATATATATATATATATATATATATCTATAGATATACATATATATTAATATATATACACATCTATTAATGGACCTTGTCGTACGGTTTAAGAAAAAATATTAAACCCTATAGTCTTCAAAATCTATGCAACAAATATGTATACGTGCCCTATTTCCCCCCAAAACTGGGTTAAAATCTTTCTGTGAATCAGCCTGCTCAATTGGATCTTGTGTGTGGTAGGGTAATGATGGGTACGGTTCGACTCCTGGAGATGGTAAGCGTCCAGAAAATTTAAAGCATTTTCTCCATTCTACAGGCCTACCAAACCACTTTTTACGGACGTAGATTGATGATCCTGCTCAAACAAAAACGCAGGCAGCTAGCTAAGCGCCAACGATTCTTCACAAAATGCAGGCGACTATATAGCCCCAGTGTTTAAGGCCGGCCCTGTATGCAGCAGCATAGATACCATGTGAATCTAAGCTGGTACAACTGTGAGGAACCACTGTTAACCGTCTGCAGTACTGGTGGTAAGCACGGACCCTTGCCCCCTTGCCCCCTTGTCTAGCTATTCAACATCGCGTCCGGTTAAATTGCCATGCTACTTGTGTGTTGTCGACAGTCAAAAGCTCGTCATCGTTTGCGTACATTGTATGCGAGTCTCACACCTACGACCCACAGCTGTTAGGATTTAAATTGAGGTTGAATGCGTTGAATACCGGGCCGTTGTAATGACCAGTAATAGAGACCGTTCTCTGGAAGCAGTTTATCTGTTAGAAAGTGTTAATCTCACGGAGTTCTTGCCAAGGACTGCCCTAGCCCCGTGTTTACGTGCAGGATGTGGTGGAACATGGGAAGGAATCGCCTACCGGAGAACCGTTACAACCGGCGATGCTGCGTGCGAAGAAATGTGGGCCTAAAAGAAGAAAAAGAGAAGAAACTAATTATCTTGTTTGACATTTACCGGAACATTTTTTTCCGGATATATTAATTTCCTTCCACTAATTACGAAAATTCACTAGTAAGCACCGTGAAAGCTTGGAATCACACCCACCGGACGGATTGTTTTCCCACAAGCATTTGACAACAATGTGCATGTAACACCACCAGTGGAGTCCGTGTTGAAATGTTTGAAACGTTTCGCAAAGGAAAAGGATTTAAAAAAAACAAAATGGCGACGTAAAAGAAGAACTCATGGCGGCAAGGTGTACTCCGTTTGTGCCGGAATATTTTTGCCTGGTCGCGCAGTTACATTGTAACGGAACCGGTGCACGGACCTCCACGCCGATAAAATCCATAGAAAATCCGGCCCAAATGGAACGCACGGCCGTCCTGTAGGACAGTTCAACGGGGGAGGATACACCCCCGCTGCAGGCAACGGTCGTAGTGCCCGTGGTGCCCGTGGAAACGGACGAAAAACTGAAGCTACTGGTAAGTGGAACGTGAAGTGATGAAGGATGCAATAATGTCGTTCGGTTTTTCGTTCCTTTCGTTCACGGCGCGCCCCGCTAGAGGACAACTCCACGCTGAAGGCAATCGTCGTGATTGAGGGAAATGCACGGCTCAACCGGACCAGGCTGCTGGTAGCTAGAATGGCGAAATGTGCCGGTAATACAGATGCTAGCTCGCTCGTCTTCTTCGGCTTTTTCTTGAAAGGTGCTGTGTCTGCTTTAGTGGATGACGGCATGGAAATGGACGACGCTCCGGCAGACGATACGCTGGTGAACGATTCACTTGATGATGAGCTGTCTTGAATGCTCAACCAATCATGGAAATCAAGACGCCCTGCTATTTCAGGTAGCACTCTGGGCATGATCTCGAAATCGATGATAAGCGTTAGTGATGAGGACACCCTGGCCGACAAATGGCCGCCAAATACATCCAAGCAAAGGCGTCAAGTATCGTTCGATGATGGACCGGTAAAACATCCTCCCCCACCGGGCCAATCGTCGGATTCGTCCGATGATGACAATAGTTCTTTCTGGTCGTGCTTCCGTCGCAGACAGAAGTAGCCAAAATTCCCGAGCCGGGGCCATCGGGCTGCAGAAACGGCGCCCACCAACACCCGCAAAGGATGCCAACAAGGATGATGAGTAATGACGGGGCTCGAAGTTAAATCTAAGATTCCGAACGAACTATCAGTTCTTATTTCGTTAATTAACAAAAATACATCAATCATTGTTTGTAGATGTTGATCTGCAGCATATGAACATTGTTGCGCGTTGTTGCGTGTTCTTCTTGGGCACATTACTACAAGCTGACGCTTTCTGCTTGTTTGATTTTTAGCTGTTCAGCAAAGGGTAGTGTTGCGCCTATGAGTAGGCAACCCGATTAACATGAATTTAATGTAAGTATATTTGTATAGTTCAGGTTTAGGATAGGCATTAGTATTAGTGGAATATTGTAACTAAATAGGTGAGAATACATTTGTAATTTTAGTCTGAAGGTAAACCAAGCGAGTCACAGCAACGATCGAAAGAAACAGTAAAGCTATCGAACATTTGGTCCTTCGAACCGGATAGTAGTAAATTGTAGTCAGGAAGCCGTGTGTGTATAAGAAGAGTGGTGTGGTCGAACCTTCGGTAGAAAATCGTTTTACTTAAATCAATGACGGACATTTATCGTCTGCTTGTGTGTATGTGACTCTTGTAAGGAGGCAAGGATTTACCAATTAGGAGACCAACGGATAAACGGAATACATTTGTGTTGTAAATTGTGAAAAGGGACATGAACTTTAGACTGTTGGAGAAAAACAAAAGTACAATATTAACAACAGTGTGCTGCGTAAACAAAATAAGGCGCGTCGTGTGCATATGCAAATCAATTAGAGTGTGCGATCGCTTAGCGTCGTTTCGAGTTGGGTAAAAAAGAGTACGCCGACCAAGTGGTAATGTGTGTGCGAAAGATGGCGTCGAGTCGTCAGCAACCTTAGTGAACCATCGCGCGTAGATAATTTGGGCGAGTAAGATTGGCGTCTCTTGTTGATTACCGGATTAGTGGACAATTGGAATAGTCAGTGCGTTGAGCGAACAAATCAAAAGAGCGTGAGTTAACAAACGTCCAAAACAAGTACGATCACGTTCAAGCGATCCTCACTTCCGCCGTCCTAAACAAATAATTATTCATATTCCGAGATAAAACCGTTATCGCCGTCGACCCTCGGACCATCAACGATCCTTCGCTTACCTGTTCTTGTTGTTTTTCGTTCCTTCCACATCCTTCCTCCCGACCCAAAATATTTTGTAAAATCTTAGAAAATAAACCACTCTACGTCTAACCGCAAACTGAAACGGTCATAGTTCTCTGCTCCGCAAGATCACGTCCGAACGTCGTAACCCGATAGAAAATCTTTCCAAAAAGTTAACTGGCGCCCGAAATGGGACCTCCAAGTCTAAAAGTGAGGTGATATTAAGTTATAAGAAACTGCACGACGACAACGAGGAAGACGTCATCGTGACCAGCAATTCGTGACAAGTCTCCCGAACAGACGCCGAAGGTCCTCAGTAGGCAGTGCCAAACCGGATCAACCCAGAACATCGAGCATCGGTCATCGGACGCAGCATGAGTTTCAACATTGGCGCAGCATTGTTGATCGTATCGTGAGTCACAATTATTATTCATAAGTGAGGAAAATTAAAATGAAAGTTAAATGATAGAAATCAGTTAAGAGTTATAATCAGTGTTTAGATCAGTGAAAAAAGTGAAAAGGGAACAAAAATTAAATTATTGTCATATGGTGGACGATAGGAAAGATAGAAGGTTTAATTGTTTCGAAAAAATAGAATGACTACTTCTGCACCTTCTAGTACTATGAGCTATGACGAGTTTGTTAGCATTGGGAAAATTCTCGACTATGTACGAGATTCCCAACCTTTGAAGAGAAGGCGAATGAATTAATGGCGTGGGTCATGGAAGTAGAAAAGGTTCTACATATGTACGCTAGAGTCCCACGAGATTGCACCTTTTTTCATATAATCGAAGGAACAATAAGGAAAAAAATTAAAGGCGAAGCAGCCGAAGTTATTAATACCAATGGAATAGCTGGTGATTGGTCATCCATTAAAAGCACTCTTTTGCTCTACTATAAAGACAAAAGAGAACTGAAAACACTTGATCACGAACTTACTGGGATCAGTAAAAAAGCAACAGAGCCATTAAGCAGCTACTTCAGTCGTGTTAACGATTTGCAAAGTGCAATTATAACCCAAATATACACCGACCCGAAGTACTCTATCAATGCTGAAGCACACGCTTCTTACTTTAGAGAGAAAGCGTTAGATTGCTTCATTAGAGGTCTAGAAAGTCCTCTTTGCTTTTTATTAAAATAATAGTCCACCAACTTAAATGCTGCTTTCAATTATTGCCTAGAATACTGCAATATGAACATGAGATCGGCACCATTTAAGGGTGAGACTCGTTCGAATCAAATACCTAGACCAAGAGACTATTATCACGTACCATTTCCCCAGCGGCACAGTTACCATAACAAT